>NC_091127.1:9170000-9432500 GCF_040183065.1 Periplaneta americana | reverse complement strand
GAAGTCACTTAGTCGTACTTGCAAGATATTGATCACTGTGTCCATGTTAGTCCTACAATACGGAAGAACTGGATAAGAATTATAATCCCACGCGAACGTTTCTCAGCCAAGGAACGAGCTCGTTGACGCTAGATATACCAATGAGAATCGAAATACACTGATAGTTAAAAGCACAGTCTAGTATATACAGTTACGAAGCTCAATACGTAGTAAATATGCATCCATACACAGTTGCTAATCACTAGGATCGCTACTATCGTCTCATCACAGACAATGCGAAATAGTTCCTGCACAGTCTATTGTTCCTAGTACCCTCATCAACTCAAGCTTCGTGACTATATATACTAGACTGGTTAAAAGTATGCTGCTCAAAATAAACAAGTGATAGATTTTCCTGCTACGTTCATTTGTTTTATTTGTATCGTCTCTGTTTCGATGTATCGGCAATCAAGCGATTACGTGATATTCGCAGTCTCAAAACCACTGCCATCGTGATCTAATACAGGCCGTAAGGCAGACCACGTGACTCGCTTAACAGCTGATCGCGAAGGGCGGTCTTTCAACCATATGAATTTGTTGCAGTGCATGAAGAATAATATATATTTCTCTGAAATGCAGTGTAATTGCGTCAGTAAAATTTTAAACAGTGATTGTGAGACACTTGAGACACAATTTACTTGCAATTTAAGGTGTAATATTATTTTTGGTGTGAAAATTACGTTGTTGCAGGCAAAGTTCGTATGTGTAATACCTGTCTTTATTTCGATTAAATATTGCGCCTTATGTGGTTAAGTGAAAGTTTGATCTTATAAACAGTAGGCTAAATATGTGTAATAATATATACGTGAAAGTGAAACATTGACTGGCATGTAAAGTAAGTTGTGATTAGGCCTAAGTGCAGCGTTACCTATGTTACTCTTGTCTAATCCATTATTGTTAGTTTACCGTATTTGTCTTATTAAATTAAAATTATTGCGCCCTTTTTATTTGTGAATAACCTACATTATACGAGTAAATAATATGACGTTTGATAATATACACAATTTGAACTAAAAACGAGATACATATAGTATATTACGAAAAATTATACCCTATAGTGTTCATTACTGTTACAGTATCTAGAATTGTAATTAGTTGAAATAAAGCACTCATGCTTCATTACGAAATTCTTGCACATTCATTTATGCACGTTTCAACAATTTTCAGTTGCATCGCACGCATATTTTAATGTGTTGAAGTTATAGGTTATGTTTATTCTATCAGTACTTGCCTTATTTCCATATTCGCAATTATGCATTATAATTAAGCATAACGCTACGTATAACTTATAAATGCAATTTGTCTACACTTCAATTGTATTTATTCATTTCAGACGGTACTCCAGTCTGAAGTCTGATTAGTTTAATATGTTACTAGGGCTAAACTAGCGCTGAGGTAGTTCCCTTCGCATTCATACATCTTGCATATACAAATTAGTTCGGTTCGTTCAGGATTTTAATATGCCTTACTTATAGGATCAAATGCATCTCCACAAAAAATAAATTCAACTGTTTTCAGTTCAGAAATTACCGGAACTATACCTCAGCGCTACTAAGTAATATAACGTATGTACATTTCATAGGAGGGACTGTGGTGAATTTTCTACCTATAAGTAAGGACGGTAACCGTGTTCTGAAGTTTATCCTAAAATATATATTCTTCTTTATTAAATCTCAAAACAGTTTTCGTTCTCAACTTAAGCCTAAAATGTTGACGCATATAGATTATGTTAACATGGTAAATTATCTTCACATAAAAATAACACAGTTTTATTTATTTTTCCTGCCACATTATGCAACACATAAATGGAACTTATGCACATATTACATTGAATAAAAATTTAATTGTATTATTTATTTGTTCCCTACTATACTGGGTTGTAATGAATTGTATTTATCTAACCTACCAGATTAACACACAACTGTACATACATTAATTTCATAGGAGGGACTGTGGTAAATTTTGTACCTACAAGTAAGGAAGGTAGATGTGCTAAATTAAAATCACAATATAAATAATTCTTCTTTATTAAATCTCAAAATAGCTTCCATTCCAAACTTAAAATGTTGATGCAACCAGGTTATGTTAACATGTAAAAATTCCGTTCACATTAAAATAACACAGTTTTGTAATTATTTCTGCAAAATATTATGCAATAAGAACTGTGAAGGGGTCTTATACACACATTACACTAAATAAAATTGAGCGCCGACACGCTATAAAGTAATATATTTCACTCAGCTCCGTATACTCAAATAGAAAAGCCCGACTCATCGAGTGACGTCACACAACCTGCATTACGGCCTGGTCTAGATCACGATGGCAGTGCTCAAAACCCAACAATAATTAATTATAACAACTGCACAACTAATTACTACATGTAAACATGCTTACAATAAAATTAAACATGTTGAAAATTATAGATGAGCAATGATGATATAAAGTGTTCTCATAACCTCAGATGTTCAGTTGCTTTCATTCCAAGGTCCCTTTTATTCTTATCATCTCTGCTTCGATTCGACTGTTTCTCTGGATCTTGTTATTATAACCACAGTCTAGGGTAAGCAAGAGTGAATAGGGTCAAAATTGATATTTACTCTAATAACTTACATAACTTAACATCAAAGCTAAAGTGTGATACTTCGTCAGAAAGATTGAAGTTTTAGCTACACGTTTAAATGTCTATATTAGATTTAACTCTGCAACAATTTAGCTTATTTAGAAATTAAACAAAGTACTGCATGACCCTTTTCACCCTAAGCAGCCAGGGTGAATAGGGTCATCAAGAAAGGCGAATGGAAACATTCTTACTTTTCATTTTTATTCGTAAACTTGTACAATTTAAAATACTTACGAAGATTCAGATCCACACAAATTATACAGAGTGAGTCATAAGTGTGTTTGGAAAACGCGTGAGCGTGCTCCTGGATCAAAAATAAGAACAATTGTTTAGATGACAATTTGACGGAAAAAGCTTATTTATTGGAGAAATGGTCATACTTTCTTTTTCTTCTTTATTTGTTGTGTCACAAGCACATGTTGAGAAACTTGTCATTTAACGTTTACAAAAGGCGCTCAGTGTGTCCCGCTCCATTGTTTCACATACCTGAGCACGACGTACACACGACTGGCGAGTTCGCTCAAACACCATGTTGTCATCACGGATCAATTGGCATGCATTTTCAACACGTTGCAATAGCTCCTCTGCATTATTCACTGATGTTGAATAGACGACAGCCTTCAAGTGACCCCAAAAGGAAAAATCTAATGGGGTTAAGTCGGGTGATCTGGGTGGCCAAGGCACTGGACCACCGCGTCCAATCAAAACAAAAAACAATGTACTACTGTATTGTTACTGTTTTGTTTGTAAACAAACACTGGTACAAAATCAAAACAAAAACAACACAATATGATCAGATGCTTATGAAAACGAAAATCACTATTTCCGTCAAATTTTCATATAAGGAATTGTTCTTATTTTTTATCCAAGAGCACGCTCATACGTTTTCAAAACATACTAATGGCTCACCTTGAATATTCAATACCAATTATTCATCACAAGCAACAAACGTCCTGTTTTAATTATTCAATGATCATCTTCCACAAATAAATCTCTTCTTACTCTCAGCTCTAACACAATTTTCATTCCTCTTTCCCATGCATTGTACCCAGTTTCCGAGCTTTAAAGAAACAGGATCACTCTATTTAACATTACAAAAACCACATGCAGAGTTACATTCACCTGATGATTTATCTCCTGCCGATGATGATGATGATGATGATGATGATGATGATGATGATGATGATGATGATGATGATGATGATGGGCATCTTTAGAAACATCGAACATTCAGTTCAAACCCACAAGCTGAAAGTTTAGGCCTAAGTATTCTATTTGCAAACTGCTTTTATTGGTCAACTGAGAACACGGTTTGTCCTCTCCTATTCTTTACCTGTTGGTTGACCTCACTTTCCAGACGTCTTTATAGGCAGTAATGTGGTACATTGAAGAGCTTTGTACTTCACGATAAGCTTTTATTGCCCTCTACATATACTCCTCCAATCATAAAGACTGAGTCTTACTTCTGCATTTCCCCATTTAGGACAAATATAAACCATATTTCAGTGAAATCAGTTAAAAATATTCTGACCCTTTTCACCCTTAAAATAGTGACCCGAATCACCCAAAGAGCAGTAATATTTTGTATCGTAAGGTTTGCCATACTGATTGGTCTTAGAAGCTCAACATATGGGTAACCTATCATTTAAGAGTCCACTTTCAACTTAATTACTAAATCATATAAATATTACAATAATAAATGGTAAAACGCAGATTATATAAAGACTACAATTTAAGAAACTAAACAAAATATTGCTACTTATCGTTACAATAGCAACTTTCTACCTCCAACACCGCACCGAAAACAATACAGTTATATTGCTTTCCCGCTTTTCTGCATTGAAGAAGTTCCCAACTTCAACGCTAGCTAGCGCACAATCCAGTATTCTTTGCTCTTTGGCTTACAGAGCGGTGTTTTCAAAACTGACCCGATTCATCTGGTGACCCGTTTCACCCTTGTCTACCCTACTAGACACAGTCACGAAGCTTGAGTTTTGAGGGTGCTAGAAACAAAAGACTGTGACGGTACTATTTTGCATTGCCTGTAATGAGGCGATATTAGCGATCCTAGTGGTGAGCAACTAACTGATGTTTGCATATTTACTACGTATTGAGCTTCGCGGCTATGTACTAGAATGTGTTATAACCTCGGATGTTTAGTTGTTCAGAATTACAGTTGTTGGCATTGGGATGATCTTGCCGAATACAATTCGTGATAATAATTATCCTTTTCATATCCCTTTTTAAGCTCATGTTTGCCACTACCTGACAAATACCGTAACTCAACTCTGGTCTATTATATTATAGTTTTTGCATATGTGGAATTTTGCCCCATGACAACAGGATGTTAACTCCAGGCCAGGAGCAAAAATCCACTTTCTTCATTTGTGACATTATTTTTGTAATTTTAGCAGATCACACAGTCAGTCTTGGACTTGTGGTATCGTGTAATGTATGATTCTAGGTGTGTTGAGTACAATTTTCATTAAAATGTAACGACAAAAACAGCAGAAGAAAACAAAAAAAGTATTAAGTACGCACCTTTGCCCCAGTCCACCCTATAAGCATAAACATTTGAAATGATATCGGTTGCAGAGGTATTTGTCTAATACTTTGTGAAAGTAAAGAACTGAAGGCAGCACACGTGGCAGCGTTCAGCCTTTATTCTTTTACAGGAAGTAAGCGTAAGAATGTGGAAGCAGGTGCAACCAGCAGACAGTGCTTGCAATTGTTTTACATAAAATGAATGTAACCGTTATATTTTATAGACTTGGGGTAAGGGATGCTTTTCTTAGAATACTGTAAGAATTAGGTTAAATTTTTTTGCAGGGGAAGGGCTGCACTATGTCAAATATGTAAAAACATTCAACGTTTCTGAGCAACGTGTTGGCTCCATGTTTAGGGAAAGAAAAGAATGGTGTCCTCATGATATGTGGATATGTGGTCATTCGTTGTTGGTGGTAGTGTTCTCCACTGGGCTCGTGGTAACTCGTGGGACCGAGGTAGTATAATGGGCCCATACAAGCGGCCTACGTGCGAGGACAGTCCCAGTTCGAGCCCTCCTCTGAAGAGAGACTAATAGATAGAGATACTTAGGTCCCAAAAATCTGTAGAGTAGAAAGACGCAACAAGACCTCTGCGTAAGTGCTCAGGCGCTATCAGACAATGCGGAAGGCTTTGAGGTATAAAGAGCCGACTACAATGTCAATGTCAAAGACACCGTCTTGCAGCTGTGGTTTATAATTTATGGCCAGAATAAGCTAATCAGTGTATTCTTCTTCAGTAAGCACGTGTTTCAGTTGGATGATTATAATTTGACGAAATTAAGGGGAGAGGATGGTGTTTTTTTTTTAACTTTTTTCCTATTTGGTGTAAATTATTAATTTTTTGTATGTAGAGTGCTCATAGCTGTGGCAACTCAACCAAATAAAAATAGTTTGAAAAAAATTATTTGGGGGCCCAAATTTGAAAAAAAAAATATACCCAATGCAGGATTGTACTGAAACCGATATATCTAAACCGTTTTTTAAGATAGATTCAAACAGTTTTTGCAATGTATTTGCAGAAGTATGTTCTACAAACTGTCTGTAACAGAATTTTGATATTGGTCCCTACGTTTGTAAAATAAACAATTAAAATTTACTAACAATTTCCTGATTTCCTTTCTTGCAAACAAACTGACGTATTTTTAAAATGAAATCAATTAACAAAATTCTGTTACAGAGAAAAGTTTCCTAATAGTCTAAAGAATGTTTGTTCTAAATTTCATGCATGCATCTTTAATAGTTCAGAAATTATATCCATTTTGTCTGGCAACGTAGCAAAAAATTGAAGTTACTGGAAACCGATAAAAGCGGGTGTGTGATTTAAACATCCATAGCGCAGGAAGTTTAAAAATGACGTCTCAACATCCGATAAGGGTACAAATACCCACAAAATGTTATGCAATGCATTCCACACATATCAAAGGGTATTTTAAAGAAAAAAACAATTTTTTGAGAATTTAATTTACCGAAAACAGCAATAAAAGTGGGCGAGTGATTTAAAAATCCATAACGCAGGAAGTTTAAAAATGGCGATCCACACATATCACAGAGTATTTTAAATATATATTTTTTAATTTAGTCATTTTTCATCAAAAATACCATCCTCTCCCTTTAATGAAGATTTTGGAGGAACTTCACCCGAGGTGGTTCAAGCGGCGACTAGTAGCCTAGGAATGATTTGCTGCCTGAGAAATCTAAAAAACGGTGTGAGCGAGAACGTGATTTACTCATGCTTGATGCAAAAAGAAAAATGTGAGGAAAATTGGCGAGAATATGATGTTGGCGTATTTTCTGGAGAAATCGAAGGTAATGAAATCTTCAACATTATAGTCTATTTAATTATTCCATGTTTAAGTCTTCGTTATATCTGAGTCATAGTGTTGATATAGGCTTATCGATGTTTGGAAGTTTGATCTCCGTGTTGAAAAGAAAATCAATTGGATATGTAGCAAAAAGGTCGAGTGTTTTCACAAGAGAGGAGATAAGTAAATTTTTGGTGGTAGCTCCTGATGGAGGAATTAATTTAACGCAGTGTACTCCGTGTAGCATAACTATTAACAGCAAGTAATTTGCAATGTTTGAATAATTTCGTAAAATTTATTGTATTAAATTGTGTGATGTAGCAAGATTGTTACTTTCAGTTGCAATTTATAAGATAGTGCTGCAAAATAGTGTCGCAGACTTACTTTGCAGCATTAATTCAATTGAATAATTTCAAGGGAAAAATTGTTTCGAGGCTGGGTATCGATATCGGGACCTCTGGTTAAACGTACCAACGCTCTACCGACTGAGCTACCCAGGAACTCCACCCAACACCGTCTCCTGGAGTTCCTGGGTAGCTCAGTCAGTAGGGCGCTGGTACGTTCAACCAGAGGTCCCGGGATCGATACCCACCCCCGGAACAATTTTTTCCTTAAAATTACTCAAGTCTGCTTCACAGGGAGCTTTACCTGAAAACCTAGACCTGCCTAATTTTCAATTCTTTTATTCCACTGCCGCTAGATTGCTACTTTCAGTTTTACAATTAGGTACGTATTAGTTACATTACGATCAGTTTTTGTCATTTTTCTCATAACTTTTCAAGTGGACGTAAGGCTCATTCACAATGAAAATTAAACATAACGTAAGCGTTAACTTAAGAATATAAACGTTACGGTAAAACCAAGAAGTCATACCATCATTTACGATAGGAACATAAACATAACAGCAAACATACTTGGTAGCCATGGAAACATAACAACGACTCCATTTTCTCATATTCTGTCGTATACTTCAGCGCTCCACGATTGTGTTCTGTTTGCAAATCACGTAAGCATAAGCATGAAAGTTTGGAGTTTGCAAACTTTCATGTTAACGTCTTACGGTAATGTTTATGTCAATGCTTATGTGAATCATTGTGAATGTTCCCATTTGGTAGCCTGGGCGCAAACTTCTGTGTTTATGTTACGGTTATGTTTAATTTTCATTGTGAATGGGCCTTTAGGCGAGTTTGGAATCCACCTCTTCAATTGTTTGGAGTAGTAGTCATAACGAGCCCAACAGAGGGACTTACACCTCAAATCGTACTCTTTACAGGCGTGAAGATGTTTAACCAGTAAGCAGTTCCGTTACACTGAGATGTTCAGTTCCAGCACACAATGGAATGCTCCAAAGTCTGAAACTTCTTTTACTTAATTCCTAACATTCACTTTATCTTTCTTTCTGGGTGTGTAGTAAGAAGAATAAAAATATAGACTAAACGTGCAGTACCCTGAATATTATTACGGATTTATTAATTTGTCCTACAGAATAATCTCTGCAATGTTGACAATTAATATTTGAGGAGAAAAATTCGCTCCGGCGCAGGGGATCGAACCCGGGTCCTTGGTTCTACGTACCAAGCGCTCTGACCACTGAGCTACGCCACAGCACCGGAATGAACCTCCCTCCTTCAGTGGCGTAGCTCAGTGGTCAGAGCGCTTGGTACGTAGAACCAAGGACCCGGGTTCGATCCCCGGCGCCGGAGCGAATTTTTCTCCTCAAATATTAATTGTCAACATTACAGAGATTATTCTGTAGGACAAATTAATAAATCCATAATAATATTCTCATAGCTAGCAGTGCATAATAACTGCGGAATCCCGACCAAATAAGTCACTCAACTGAGTGCGCTCCTAGTATAATGGCAGTTGACACTAGACATATACGTCAAATATATGCCTAACTTGGAGTCAAGCCACAAAGGAAAACACTGAAGGAGGGAGGTTCGTTCCGGTGCTGTGGATTGAATTCGGCGTAGCTCAGTGGTCAGAGCGCTTGGTACGTAGAACCAAGGACCCGGGTTCAACCCTCGGCGCCCGAGCGAATTTTTCTCCTCAAATATTAATTGTGCAGTACCCTGGTTTGTTATTTAATCTTAAAATGGGAAACAAACAAGTGTTTGAAACCCCAGCACTTACAAATGAAGACGACTTCCTTTTCAATACTGTCAACCACATGTGAGTTACTATCAAATGCCTATAAACGACACAACAATTAAATTTCTACGCAAAACATTTTCTGAAGTGTCCTTTCACATTCTTTCTTCTGCCCTCGCATTTACTGTGTCCACGGCCGGCTGCCCGCAGCAGAAATCAACGTTGTATGTGCTGAATATTAAGAGCAGCTGTCGGTGATCTCAACGCACTGCACTCTGTTAACCTTGCACTATGCTAATTTTAAGAGAAGGGTGGTAATTTGAACAATTATCACCCCGAGGTTATTATCCCCGCTCCATATTCCCTCCGCGCCTCGCAGGTTGCAGGTCATTGCTCTGCGGGCTCGCTCGCCTCCGGCTCTGACAGAGATCCAAGACGAAGACGAGCTGACAGGAATGCTCCTCTGTGCTCTTGGGAAATGTAACGACTTCTTCCGCCTCTTCTCTTCTCTCGACTCTTTCAATTGTACTCCTAGTTCTCCTCAATGTTCTACTTCCTCTTCATTACACAAATGCTAATTAATCTCATGTTGCTTCGATATTTTTAGGTAAATATGTGAAGAGTTCGCGGGAAAAACGATGAATGTCACAGTTTTCTTAAGGTTGATGTCATTATCTAATTCAATGGATCACTGCGAAATTTAATGTTGTTCTTATGAAAAATGGTAAAAAGGAGAATTATCACCACGAATACAGTAATCCTTTCCTCTATTTTCTATAGAAACAGCACTACATCTTGCAGTTATAGACACAATTAGATCATTATCTAATCCTTAACAGAAATGTGACATTCATCGTTTTTCCCGCGAACTCTTCATTGTTTCCGGTATCCTTAATCCTTGAAAAACTGTTTTTAGCGTGCCGTTTTTTCGTCTTTACATTGTTTTGTTCAACTGCATGTTGTGTTTTCTTCAAACTACTTTTACCATTTTTGTTTTCCCATTATTCAGCAACTGCGAATTAATTTATTCGGAAAGCATACACATGAAATAAGCCTATATTCGTTACTCAAAACTGAGTTTATATGAAGTTTTTTGGCTAAAAATATACAAAACAGTGATTTAACAAAAAAAAAAAAAAATACCATACTGTTTTCTTGATTATCCTTTAAGGCAAAGGGTCGGTGAAATTTTGGTCAGGAAAAAAAAAGGTTTAGTTTTTCAGTATTTTATTATGAATATTACACTTTTACTACGTCATACTACTTTTGACCAATACAACGGTACGAAATGACGTCTTTCAACTAATCATGGCTGCTTATCGCATAATTTTATCGCGTCCCTAGCATTTGTTTAGTTTTATCGCGTCTCTAACATTTGTTTATTTTTATCACTACACTAGCATTTGTTTCTTCGTTTGTCAACATTTCAAACTGCACTGGTCTGGACGTAAAAAAAAAACAAACAAAACAAAACAAAATTACAAACCGCTCCAGTCGATACACAGGACTTTCAAATATGACTCGCATTGGCATTCCAGAACAAGAATTAATAACGATCGCTAGTCATAGCTATGCATCTTCCCTGAAATCCTATTTACAAATAAATGAAGAGCACCACTCGGAAATCCTGAATAAGTTGAGGAATACACCATGTACATCAACGAGTTCACTTCTTTTACGCGCACTTCTAATATAACCACCAACCACTAAAACATTCAAATTTGAAAATTGTACTTGCAATAATTGTTCCTTTTAAAATTAATATTTATTTTTTATTTCAACATCGTTAGGGGAGAGTCGGGTAGTATCGGACATCGGGTAATATCCGACAGTGAGTTTCTTTCTCTATGCGACATCACAGAAACGTAACCATGTCAATCAGGTACTATCATCGTGTGGTAGATGAAAGAAACGCACTGTCCGAAATTACCCGATGTCCGATACTACCCGACTCTCCCCTAATTAAAACTTTTCTTCCGAGACAATGTCACATCCTACGGAGTCTACAACACGAAGTGACACCAACACAAGAAATTAAACTTGGAGTGGGAAAAGACAGAGGAATGTACGAATTCAACTTTAATAGAGAAGAGGTCAAGAGCTGGCCAGGAATTAATTTGACATTCCACATTGAACGAAGGCCGAGATTTAAAAAAATGACGCAGTGCAAATTACGCGTTCTTCTGATCTTATGTTTTATGCAGCAACTGATAGAACTAATGTTAGATTCTGTCAATGTAATTCTCTTTGTGATATGAATTCAACAGGCTAAGTGCAGACGTCAGAGGACAAAGATAAAAATAATGAAGACGCGATGAGCGCTGTTTTCACAGAGAAATGAGATAGTTAGGGACCACAGAATTTCGCATTTACTGTGTGAAAAATTTGCTATCATCACCATCGTCCCTCAGGTATTAGGCCTAGTGGCCTGTTACGGTCTCCGTCCATCTTTTCAGGGGGCGTCCCAAAGATCGTCTTCCATGTGGTATATAGCGGAGAATTTGTCTTGGGAGTCTGGAACGGTCCATCCTATTGACATGGTTAAGCCATTTTTGTCTATAGTGGTTGAGATGTTCATAAATAGGTGTAATTTTCAATTCTTTTGTAATTAGTTCATCCCTTTTGTGGTCAAGCAAGCTGTAGCCGGCAGTCCTCCTTAGAAATCTCATTTCTGCAGTTGTTAGGCGTTGAACATCTCAGTTTCGGACAGTCCAGGCCTCACTACCATACATGAGGACAGGTCTTGCTAGAACTTTATATGCTTTTAACCTGGTATGTTTTTGGGTTTTCGTGGATGTGAAAACCTGGTTGATGGTTCTTAAGGCTCCATTAAAATGTTGAATATTTTCAGATATATTATTAACAGGTAAATATGTCAAATTATAAAAATTTGCTATAAAATATTATGTTTCGCGTTTCACCGTGAATATCAAATAATCACAACATTTTCGTAGGCCTATAACCGACGAAATATTTCTGCGTTGAAGCGAAATGAATATTTCCCTTTTAACCTGCTTAGCTTTTTTTATGACAAATGAATCTCCATTTGGCGATTGTCTTTTTGGAGCCATAGTTTATCCGTGCTTAGATACATTTTTTCCATAATAATAATAATAATAATAATAATAATAATAATTATTATTATTATTATTATTATTATTATTATTATTTAAGAAGCCCATTAAAGTCATAAACTGAAACTAATTGAAGGGTTCGGGAGTAAAACATGTTAAGTGACGTTTAAGTGTGTTACCAGGAATCTTTTTTTTTAATCATGATGTTGATTTAATTTACATAAGTTTCAGCCTTATATATAATAAGTAGGGCTAGGATTTTGATGAAATTGCATCTTTTGTTCTAGTAAGCCAGAAACATAGCTGCTTTACTATTTATGTGTTATGTGATAAACTGAGTGTTTTAAGACATATTTGTTGGGGTATTTTTTTGCATTTTTTGACTGTTTCAACTCATAAGGCATCTTTTGTTTTATTCGGTCATTTTTTAGGCATTTTCATTTAATTTTGGCCATAAATCCCCATTATTAATGTAAAATAATGTCTATTTACTTTTATATTTGCTTCACATATTTTGTCCATTAATACTCATTATTTTGTATAATATTTTAATCGTTTTTCTACACAAATATTGCCATTTTAACATAGTACACTCCACGTAATGGATCAGTCCAACCACCCCTTCAATATAGACTCCTCTATACCTGCTAATTCCAGATAAGAGTGGCCTTGTGGTAGACTACATGGAAACTAAAAGTAAAGTAAATCCATGGTGCTACAGCCCATGGAGGGCCAAGACCGACCAGCCGACTGCTGACCTCACGTCCACATGCCGACGCAGAGGTGAACGATCATACATGGAAATTACATCAGATAAAATAATTAAAGTGTACTATTAGAAAAAATTATGTAAAATTTAATTTAATTACTAGTCTAAATATTAAGTAGTACAAAACCTCTTTTCCTACTAAGGTAATTATGTAAGATCAATTTTTAGGGCATTTTTTAAAGATTTTTAGGCCATAAATGCATTGTTTTTAGGACATTTTTTCATGATTTATGGGTCATCAAAATCCTAGCCCTAATAATAAGGCTTTTACTTTAAAGTAATATAGGAAGATATTATAATTATTTTTGGGTTCTAACTTAGTTATTCTTTTCTTGAAGACAATTAATCAAATTTCAGTTGATGTACCCAAAGCTCAAATGAGGGGGTTGGAATGATACAGCAACCTTCGAGAAAAGTTATTTGAAATTCTTTTGATGAAATCATAAAATGATTTAATCTGTAACATAATATCTTGGAGCTGTGCATTTGATGTTGTATAATCAGCACCAGGGAGACTGATCGTTGAATTGCGTGTAGTCTTCTGATGATTCATGGATGAGCGGAATTCCAAACTTTACAACCATATGTCAACACTGGTCTTAACCAGGAAAGTAAAATCTGTATAATTACTTCTGCCATCTGTTGAGATGTTACAAAACTAACTATTGCATTACATGCAGAATGTAAGATACCATATTATACTATCTCATTTTTTGACCAAAATGTCAGTTACCATATTTTACGCCCGAGCCCCTCAATTTCAAATGAAAATCTTGTCAGACAAATGTGACTACGCATCGTGCAACAGCTCTTTCAAAGCCTTAAAAATGCAGAATCTACGACAGATAGAAGCTTAACTACGAGTCAATCAAATTACACATTTTTGCCAAGTACAATATTTAATTTTGTTTAATTTGAACACCCGTGTACGTGGTCGAACATCGTACATCCTAAGCATAATAGTTTTCAGTCATTCATAAGATGTTGTCCACACCTGTGGAGTAACGGTTAGCGCGTCTGGCCGCGAAACCAGATAGTCTGGGTTCTATTCCCGTTCGGGGCAAATTACCTGGTTGAGGTTTTCCGGAGGTTTCCCTCGATCCAATATGAGCAAATGCTGGGTAACTTTCGGTGCTGGACCCCGGACTCATTTCACCGGCATTACCATTTTCATCTCATTCAGACGCTAAATAACCTAAGATGAAGATTAAGCGTCGTAAAATAGCCTGCTAAAATGAAAAATAAATGTAAGATATTTTCTGTTAAAACATTCCTTAAATTTTACACTCTGGTTACACAAAACATAAAAGAAAAGTATTGCGATAATGCAAACGTGATGATTGAACCCTACTTTTTTTTTGTGTGTGGAGCCACCAACAAATAAATATATATATATATATATATATATATATATATATATATATATATATATATATATATATATATACACACATAGGGCTGGCAATAATATAAACCTAATAACTACACAAAAAAAAACAATAAGACATTTCAGTAGACAATTTTAAAATTTGGGAAAAAGAGATGGTACGACAGATATTTATTTATTTTATTTTATTATGTTATTTTACGACGCTTTATCAACAGCTTAGGTTAGTATTAGTATTTATTTATTTAACCTGGTAGAGATAAGGCCATAAGGCCTTCTCTGCCCCTCTACCAGGGGATTACAACTATAATATGAAGAATAAAATTACAATTAATATTAAATTTACAATTACAATAAAAATTAAAGTACGACAAGATTACCTGATTAATGAAAGCTAGACAATTTATCATAGAAGTTAAGAACAAAGAATATTTTTGTATTTACAGAATTACAAATTAAACCTAGAATAACAAATATTTGACTATAATTATTTGTTTACTATGCCGCCTTTGCTTATCTTAAAAGTAAATAATTTGCATTAACGTTTTCGATACATGTGTATCATCTTCAGATGTGAAGTGATAAGTTAACATTTATAATGAAAACCTTGCCTATTAGATGGAACTTAATATGATGATTTTCGGGTCATATTAGTGTGATTGCTTAGACTTAACTTGATCTATGATATACATGTTATGTTAGGTTAAAATCACTTGCAGTGCATGTGGTATAATCTAAAATATATAAAACTATTTAAGAATTGTATACAACTATAAATGTAGTCATAGAAATGTGAAAACTTTGCAGAAACACTTTAAAAAGTTTTAAAACACTTTGAACACTTGTTGGTTGTGTTTGCCGGTTTAGACTTCGTGTTTTTAAACTTTTTAAAGTGTTTCTACAAAGTTTTCACATTTCTATGACTACATTTATAGTTGTATACAATTCTTAAATAGTTTTATATATTTTAGATTATACCACATGCACTGCAAGTGATTTTAACCTAACATAACATGTATATCATAGATGAACTTAAGTGAAGTCTAAGCAATCACACTAGTATGACCCGAAAATCATCATATTAAGTTACATCTAATAGGCAAGGTTTTCATTATAAATGTTAATTTAACACATCACATCTGAAGATGATACACATGTATCGAAAACGTTAATGCAAATTATTTACTTTTAAGATAAGCAAAGGCGGCATAGTGAACAAATAATTATAGTCAAATATTAATAGCTTATCGGCAAATTACAACATGAACTGGAATAACAAAATTCTATAGTGATGAAATTACCATATATTGAGATATTTTGTGCTAGATTAAGACAACTATTTACAAGAAACCATGTCTGAACGAATCTCAATTACTGACCAAGTGCCTAGTAAGTTTGCGTTTGAATTCAATTTTATTTCGACAATCTCTGATGCTAGCAGGTAGCGAATTCCAGAGTCTTGGCAGGGCTATTGTGAAAGAGGATGAGTATGAGGAGGTGCGGTGGGATGGTATTGTTAGTATTGTTTCATGGCGAGAGCGTGTGTTCAGATTGTGGTGGGAAGAAAGGTAAGTGAAGCGAGACGACAGGTACCTGAATGAGATGAAGGTGATAATGCCGGTGAAATGAGTCCGCGGTCCAGCACCGAAAATTACCCAGCATTTGCTCATACAGTGAAACCTCTCCTTACGGACACCCCCAAGATACGGACACTCCTCATATACGGACAGAAATAATATATAAATAATGAAAAATTCAACTCTCGTTTACGGACACTCTCAGACACGGACACGGACAGCTGTTTGACAGTCCTATAGCTTGCTTTACCTCCTGACTACGGACAGAATTGGATTTCAAGACCTAATGTGTTACAAAAATGGAAAATTTACTTTTGAGAACTGTACAGAAATTTCTTAACATGAAAGAAGACAATAAGGGACTCGTAGGCTACCACTAGACCAGTCAGCTATCCCTTGTTACTAGGAAGCGGGTGGATAAATAAAGTTATAAAACTTCATTTAAAGCCTCAAGTGATATATGTAGCATGTAGCATGTATGGGCGAATCCAGAACTGCATATAGAGTGTTAGTTGGGAGGCCGGAGGGAAAAAGACCTTTTAGGGAGGCCGAGACGTAGATGGGAAGAAATTATTAAAATGGATTTGAGGGAGGTGGGATATGATAATAGACAATGGATTAATCTTGCTCAGGATAGGGACCAATGGGGGGCTTATGTGAGGGCGGCAGTGAACCTCCGGGTTCCTTAAAAGCCAGGAAGTGGTATATAATGCACGTTATAAGTTTACTCTTAGATTGGAGAGCCTCCCTTCAAATAAAGGACACCTCCCAGATGCGGACAGATTGTTACGTCCCTTCAATGTCCGTAAATGAGAGGTTTCACTGTATTGGGTTGAGGGAAAACGGAAAACCCCGGTAAAAACCTCAACCAGATAATTTGTCTCAACCGGGAATCGAACCCGGGCCACATGGTTTCGCGGCCAGACGCACTAACCGTTACTCCACAGGTGTGGATTACGACAATGAAGTAAGACATTCGAAATAGGAAGTGGAAGATCAAGCTGAGTCAACAGGCAGCCTTATCTCCCGTCTAGACAAACTAGAATACTTGTCTTGTCTGCTCTGATATACCTACCATAAATTGAACGTTCCGTGTACTCAGATCTTGATAAATGAAGCCAGCAAAGTCACACTCCTCACCTACTGAAAGTTTATTTTATTTCTTTTATTTTATTGGGTTATTTTACGACGCTGTATCAACATTTAGGTTATTTAGCGTCTGAATGATATGAAGGTGATAATGCCGGTGAAATGAGTCCGGGGTCCAGCACCGAAAGTTACCCAGCATTTGCTCGTATTGGGTTGAGGGAAAACCCCGGAAAAAACCTCAACCAGGTAACTTGCCCCGACCGGGATTCGAACCCGGGCCACCTGGTTTCGCAGCCAGACGCGCTGACCGTTACTCCATAGGTGTGGACCCTACTGAAAGTAAAGCAATCGTCAGATTGTCTAGTTTGGAGTGCGTCTGAATATCCAAGTATACTAGTTCGTGATTTTTTAAAAATTGGTTATTTTATGACGCTTTACAAGTTCGTGATCTAAAGAAAGCTATCACTTTAATAAGCTTCTGTAGTCACTACTGTTGCAATTTGCTTTATTATCCAAATAAATACGAAGTACTGGTGGCTTGTGCAGCAAATGCTGCTGCAAACTAAGTTCATTAGACGTTCAAATAAAAATTTTTCAGACGTATTTTCAATGAAGAATACTTGTCTTTTTGATAGTTATTTGCTTCCATAATAACACCCTCTGAATGGATTTTTTTAGGCCAAATACTTTTTCTTGAACTTATCCAACTTCAGTTTTTGAGTTTCAACGCGAAAACGCAAGTATCAATGTCAGGACGATAGCAGTAGCTATTTCAGGTCATTGGGGATTGTAGGCAAAAGTTAAAAAAATGTCAGGTTTGCTAAGCTTTCGAACAATAGCATTTTGGTATAGCTGCTGCATGTAGAACTTGAAATGTAGAGCGTAAAATCATTTTATCCTACTAAGAGATCTTGCTGAAATGATCTGGAGACTACAAAACTTTCTAGGCCTCTTATTTTATCAGTAAGTAATACTTTTTGTTCTTTCCTTAGGAACTGTAATTTTTGCGCTCTCTCGAGCCAATACTGAAGACAATGACACATATCAATATCTGCACTACGCCGCCATAATTATATGAAAAAGACCCAACCCCACTGGGTTAATAAGGATACAAATATTTGATTTTTAATAACAATATTATTATCTTACTTGAGTTTTGTAGTTATATATAGCAGCCACTCAGTAAATTATAGAAATGAAGATCTAAATTAAGATATTCTCTACATTTACTTACATAACCACTAAACGTTTCACTTTCATAGCATCAATATTATGTACAATTAATGAAAAAATAGATGCATCATGATATTAACTATAATAATATTTAATTTCTAATGGTAATAATGTCATCAAACCACCTCAAGTTTCGTAGATTTGAATATCCAATTCACAACTGTACTCAGAAAATTATACACTGCAGAATCAGTTTTTAATAACAAATTGAATTGAGCTCTAAATATGTCGGCAATCCTGCAGGTCATGGCCTTCGTGTAATAGCCTATTGTTTATTGTAATATGTGTTTTGTTCTGAAATTCAATCAAGTCGGCCGTGATTGAATAAAATTAGTTCTCAAAACTGACAATAGATGGATTTTGGAAAATAGGAAAATTATGTAAGAAAATTGACATTTCACTGAAAACTACTACTTTTCCGAAAAACTTTAGGTTCCAAGCTTCAAAATGAGGGGCCATTTATTAAAATCCGTTCAGCCGTTTTCCCGTAATTTCCATTACCAGTTCAAATTATATATAGAGATTTTTTTCGCGGTGTTCCGTTGTGCCAGAGAGCTCGGCGGCCAAGAATGCGTTACTAAGCGAATTCACGATCCGTTTTGTAGATCCTTCAATACGATTTCGAATTCCGACTATAAGCTACACCCACAATGCAAATCTAACGTAAATACAGAGTGTATAAATATTCACGGACACGCAATCCATCAGGTGATTCTTTACAGAAAATATCACATATTCTTATCACTATCAGAAATATGAATTCAAATTGAGAATATGGCAAACAATGTAGTTTTTTAAATTCAAATTGTAAGACTTTTCTGTTTTCATTTTCTTCTGGTAACCACACCTGTGGAGCAACGGTTAGCGCGTCTGGCCGTGAAACCAGGTGGCCGGTTTCGATTCCCGGTTGGGGCAAGTTACCTGGTTGAGGTTTTTTCCCGAGTTTTCCCTCAACCCAATATGAGCAAATGCTGGGTAACTCTCGATGCTGGACCCCGGACTCATTTCACTGGCATTATCACCTTCATCTCATTCAGACGCTAAATTACCTAAGATGTTGATAAAGCGTTGTAAAACAGCCTACTAAACCAAAAAAAATCTTCTGATAAAGTTGGCAAGCAACAAATTACATATTACATAAAATGACAGAACATTTTGAAAAGCCACCGGCGTGGCTCAGTCGGTTAAGGCGTTTGCCTGCCCGTCTGAAATTGCGCTCGGGCGCGGGTTCGATCCCCGCTTGGGCTGATTACCTGGTTGGGTTTTTTCCGAGGTTTTCCCCAACCGTAAGGCGAATGCCAGCTAATCTATGGCGAATCCTCGGTCTCATCTCGCCAAATATCATCTCGCTATCACCAATCTCATCGACGTTAAATAACCTCTTAGTTGATATAGCGTCGTTAAATAACCAACTAAAATAAAAAAATAAATAAATAAAAATCTTTCGAAATAAAATAAATTGTATGATATATCTATTGGTTTTACAACAGTATAATAATAATAAAAAAGGTCACACGCCATGAAGGCACTTGGGGGGCATGGAGATAGAGCCCCATGCTTTCCATGACCTCGGCACCAGAATGAGGTGGTGTGGTCGGCACCACGCTCTGACCGCCTTTTACCCCTACAAAAGACCCGGTACTCAATTTTATAGGAGGCTGAGTGAATCTCGGGGCCGTTCTGGAAGTTTGGAAACGTGAAAAAAATCCTGTTAGCACCTGGGATCGAACCCCGGACCTTCGAGTCCGTAGCAAGCTGCTCTACCAACTGAGCTACCCGGCCGCCTATTTATTGCAAGTAGTGCGATAAAAACTTTTTCACCACTAAGAGTCGCGCCACCAATATTCTTTCTAAGACTGTACGTTGTTACGAATGAGTCAATACTATGACGTGTATTATGAATAATTGCATTTACTCGAATGGTTTCTAGCTTTTATAACAACATGTTTACGATTAAATTGCATTGCAAATGAGAGGCTTTACAGTCATTAAACATATCATGGGTTTAATATTAACCTTCTGCAGAGCAGGGATACATTTTTGTTCACCAGGCGGGGTATGACAGAGAAGAAACACTGTAAAAAAAACATTGTGTGTGTACGCACCATTAAGACGCATCTGGGACAGGAGATAAGCTTCTTGACCACGCACAGATTACTCCTTACAAAATGTTATAGCACACTGAGTGCGCCTCAAAGTTATGGCGTGATAAAGGACATTTTGTCGTATCTGGAAATGAAGCCGAACTCTTTCAGTCCGTAATCTGTCGCTCTACCAACAGAGGTAAACTCGGCACTCAATACATAACAAAACTGTTTTAAAGGCAAATTAATGTCAGATTTGTGGCCACCTCTAAACGCAAGTCAGGATGAGACAACGACTAAATGAACTGAATGAATATGGAGAAAGTTGATTCTGAAACAGGCTTCATTCCTGCGTCCTTCAATAGTAATATGCGTTACAAGAGCGGTATGTTGAAGTTTTCATGTTCGAGGAAAAGTTTGAAAAACCGAAACGTAGTTGAGCTTTTTTAATTTCCGAGAATTGAAAGAAAACATACCGCTCGTGTATCGTACATTATTTTGTGCGAAGATCGTTTATTACATACCTGAAAGAGGAATTTCTAATTAGTTGCAATGAAATCTCCATCTTGATTTCTGTTCAATGACGGCAAATTTGCAAAACAAAAATATGTATCTTCAACATTGTTGCTTTCAAATGTTTTCTGTGTTTACTATACTCTAGCAGGCCGTGATATACGTCTGTCATTTTTTTCCCCCAGTCTATGATGAGTCTGGAATCTTGTTGGTTTTTTCACAGCTTCCTTAATGTTACTTGCATCACGAATGCTGTAACTTTAGTGGAGTTGTAGAGTTTGCTTAATTTTTGCAAATATTTAAAAACAATAATTAACAGTGCAATTTAGGTGAAATTGCAGTGGTAAGTTTCCAATTTATAATTATTACTATATTGAACGTCTCTAAAAATAATATGTTAAAAGCCTAAAGCAGTAAAATCAATATGTCACTTAAGCGGTAAGAAGAGGGAAATTGTTATGTGTGTTAGGTTGGGAGTACTGAATGTGGAATCTTAGACTTTCCGCGGATTGGTTTTGTGCGGAAACCAAGCAAATACGCACGATCTCGCACAATAGTAATATGCGTTACAAGAGCGGTATGTTGAAGTTTTCATGTTCGAGGAAAAGTTTGAAAAAGCGAAACGTAGTTGAGCTTTTTCAATTTCCGAGAATTGAAAGAAAACATACCGCTCGTGTATCGTACATTATTTTGTGCGAAGATCGTTTATTACATACCTGAAAGAGGAATTTCTAATTAGTTGCAATGAAATCTCCATCTTGGTTTCTGTTCAATGACGGCAATTTTGGAAAACAAAAATATCTATCTTCAACATTGTTGCTTTCAAATTTTTTTCTGTGTTTACTATACTCCAGCAGGCCGTGATATACGTCTGTCTTTTTTTCCCCCAGTCTATAAATGCGAACTTAAAACAAACGGCTTCCTTAATGTTACATGCATCACGAAATGCAGCAACTTTAGTGGAGTTGTAGAGTTTACTTATTTTTTGCAAGTATTTAAAAACAATAATTAACAGTGCAATTTAGGTGAAATTGCAGTGGTAAGTTTCCAATTTATAATTATTACTATATTGAATGTCTCTAAAAATAATATGTTAAAAGCCTAAAGCAATAAAATCAATATGTCACTTAAGCGGTAAGAAGAGGGAAATTGTTATGTGTGTTAGGTTGGGAATACTGAATGTGGAATTTTAGACTTTCCGCGGATTGGTTTTGTGCGGAAACCAAGCAAATACGCACGATCTCGCACAAAAGTATTTTACAATTCATTTTGTTTTCAGATAAATCTAATTCAATATAACAAAAGTTTCAAGTTCAATCTATAAGATTTATCTATTTTGCAAATGTTTATTTGCTATAACATTGTATGTGAAATATTAACGTTTTCGCCTTTTCGGCATCATCAGATATTGTTGAGAAACACGAAATCCAAACCTTGAACAAATTAAAATGTACATAGTATTATGCATGACAAAATGGACTTTCATGAGTTTTATGTAGTTATGTCTTATTAATGAAAAAGGTTTATTTTGAAAAAGATTTCCAGGAAATGTAAATTTGGAAAATGTCGATATGATTTCTGGTACATGTAACTCGTGTTACAAAACTCGTGTTAAAAAGTTTGACATATTATATCCTGCATTAAGTCATTTACAGAAATACGAATATCAGCAAATTAATAAACTATTGGTGGAAAAGACTCAATTGTTGAATTTGTAATTAATAACCGGGGAATTATGAGTGGAATGGTGATATAATATCAATCCATTTTATATTTAAATAACATTTGTTATAAAATCAACAATAGACAATTGATAACATCTTATGTGTCGTACTATGTTGTCATGCTGTTACAATAATCGTTAATAGTTCTTTAGCAATACAATTGGCTGTTCTCCATTCATCAAATCTTGAATTTATTGATTGCGTGTAAAAAGTACTGCATTCAAACTGTAGCAAACATCATAGTATACTGGTAAAAACATAAGCTTGTAGGTTTTTTAGAATGGGTGGTAAGATGTATTTCAAAAAACGTGCAAACGGTTGTATTGCGAGGGGTGGGAGAATGAAAATTCAATTATGTATATGTATGCCTCAACATTAAACCATCAAAAAGAACACCCACACGTACATTTCAATTTGTTCAAGGTTTAGACATCGTGTTTCTTAACAATATCTGATGATGCCGAAAAGGCGAAAACGTTAATATTCCATATACAATGTTATAGCAAATAAACATTTGCAAAATAGATCAATCTTATAGATTGAACTTGAAACTTTTATTACATTATAGTCCTTCAAAAGCTTAATGATATTCCTAAAAATAAATCCGTTCAACGAACTAAAAAAGAAATCTATTACAACTATTACTGTGACGTCATAAACCAAGACGTGGACTTAATAGGTAGTAAAATTAATAGCATGAAAGTAACTCCCGTTTTTATGACGCGCACCACTGTTTTGAACATTAAACTGCCTTAAATGAGAAAATGAAACGATTACTACTATGAAAATAGATGAGCAGATGTAGAATTTCATTAGTAAGTAAGAGCGTACTTCTGAGAGACTTAAGGACTGTTATTCTAAACGGAATTATTATTAGTATTATTATTATTATTATTATTATTATTATTATTATTATTATTATTAAGCTGCGGATTTATACCTATATGCCTATTTTAATCCTTAACCTGAAAGCGGAAGATTTTAGGTTACATATCCATTTTAAGACATTGTGAGTATTATATGCGAATTCTACTAAGTATTCAGTTCAAAGTGTGTCATGGCTCGCTGTATGCCGTCATGTGGCTAGCCGGTGAGCCTAGAGAATTCAATCTTCCTACACTTCCGCAGAGGCGTATTACCTAAATGCGAGCGAAGTTGCCTAGCAAGTACGGCGTTCATTCTGAAGTACGCAGATATCCACGGACTCTGGAAGTACGTGCCGATACGTACGGTAACGCCGGTAGTGGCAGGAATGTGAACTGTTTGGAAATACATAGTCTACTGTCGGGATATGGGGAGAAGGTTAAGACGATTACTTACGTATTTGTTGACATTAACTTCGACGGTCAACATGGACACGGAGCATTTGATTTGTGTTGTGGAATGTTGCGGTATGCAACGGATGATAACAAATGCCCTGCGTACGACTTTCCCGCGCAAAACACAGTTCGAAAGAGGTTATGGTACAGACCGCCATCTGTTGCTACGACGTTCAAGTTATACCGTACACGTTCTCAAGTTCAGATTGAACGCCTTGATTAATAGGCAACTTCTCTGACATAAAAGCTGAAACTCGCTTCAAATCGCTGACTCACAACAGTGACGTCATGACACACTTTGAAATGAACACCCAGTATAGTGCATATAATTGCCTATTTCACTAGTAAATGCCTATTTGCTTATAAATACCTAAAAGTTGCCTAAATATCCGTATTATATATTATACTTGAATTTACTAACCATTCTATCGACATTTTTTGTATCTGTATTTTGTTTCTTTTTTATCTAGCAGAGGGAAGTGATATAGAATTATCGATAATTTTGTGTGTTACGTTTCACTGCCACCAGGGCGCGGAGAAATCGAATAATTTAAAATCAACCAATAAGAAAAAATGTACTTCGAAAGCCGCATGAATCATTGTGATAGCTGACTAGGGTAGTTGTTTTAAACTGTGTATCCGTTTTGTGAGTTTGTGAATTGAGTATGGAGTTGAGTTTTCTGCTGCAATACATGAGGTATACCATGGAGATAGGCTATGTCAAAGCAAAAATCATCAGAAGCACTGATTGGAAAATACATCGACATTACTGGTTTGGTCCCCAGCTGAGATTGGATCCCTGAAGTATTGCCCCATCATTTCATGTGAAGTGGAAGGGAGTTTCTCCCAATTTAAGGGCATTCTTACAGACAATAGACATCAGTTTGGAAGAATATTTAATTATTTACTGCCATAATGATATTTCTATAGAAAGTAGTGTATAATGCAACGCTATGGTCGTGTTAACCATTGAGAATTAGAAATTTGTTAGTGCCTTTTTAAGTGCCTATTTTAGAATTTTGAATGCCTATTTTGCCTGCCTATTTCAACTGTTTTTAGTGCCTAAAAATCCGCAGCTTGATTATTATTATTATTATTATTATTATTATTATTATTATTATTATTATTATTATTATTATTGTTATTAATATTATTATTATTATTATTAAAGCCCGGATTTCTAAGCACAATCAAACAGTAAAATAAGCAAGCAAATAAGCACGAAAAATGGTGAAAATAAGCACCAAATAAGCAAAAATGAATACATGGAAACAGTAAAATAAGAACGAGAAATGATGAACATAATATAGCCCTACAACATGTTGTGCCGCATGGAACAGTCCTGCCATCTAACAGTAAAACTTCGCATAAGATATCCCTATAGAATGAACGCATTCACAGCCAGCAGTCTAGTGTGCGTAGAGTACGCTTAAGGGGAGTTGGTCATTATCGCATGCAAAATAATGGTAAAAATAGCCTCTCTTCAAGCAGTCATAAATATAATAGTCTACTATTTATCACAGCTCTTTCATTTTTTAGTGATATATGTATACACATTAAGCTTTGAAATGAAAAAGAATGGTTACTCTAGAGTAAATCTTTATCCTTAAATTAATTTTTTAATTAAGCACAATTTTTTTATAAATCCACTACATGTCTGTAATTAGGTACATTCTATTCACTTATTATAGCACATATTGAATTGAAAATTTGACCACTTACTGCTAATAGATACTAAAACATACCCTACAAAAATTATTCATGTACCTATAATATTATGGGCATAGGGCTTATAGAAAACATCACCGTCAATAAATTAAAAAGGAATTGAAGATTAGTATAAGCCGTATGCCCATAATATTACAGATATTTTAATAATTTTAGTACGGTATGTTTTAGTATCTATTAGCAGTAAGTGGCCAAAATTTTAATTCAATGTGTGCTATGGTAAGTGAAGAGAGTGTACCTAATCACAGGTATGTAGTGAATTTATATAAAAAATATGATTAAATTCAAAAATTAATTTAAGGGTAAGATTTACACTAGATTAACCATTCTTCTTTCATTTTAAAGCTTAATGTGTATACATATATCACTTAAAAAAATGAAAGAACTGTGATAAATAATTTTACAATTCTGACTGCTTGAAGATAGGCTATTTTTACCATTACTTTGCATGCGATAACGTCCAATTCCCCTTAATTCCAAATACAGTCTCACTATATTCTAATAATGACATTCAGTACACAAGACTGCACCTCTGTGTTTGGAAGCGGCTTGCAACATTGATGACATGGCTGTTCACCGGGGATTAGTTGCTGTTCTTAAAATTTCTCCCACCGCTCGTTAACGCTCGGCAGTATCTCTTTGTAAAGTATTATCTTTAAAAATAAACCGTCCTCCCCTGTGGTTCTCGACCTTTCGGGACCGGTTATATAACTTTCATAACCTCAGTCTGCCGGTAAGAGATAAGCCAACTTACAAGTTGTTATACCGGTGCTGTACGCAAAGCCAGCACATCAGGCCCATGCAACGAAAGTGTGTACGGAGGTCACCCGCCCGTGTGTCTGGAATCAGCTGAATGCCTGCGGATTCCACATTTTCTTCATTGCAAACAGACTGGCCCTAGCCTTTCAACAAGCTCTGCAGTAGATATACGTATGCACGCAGATTGACCAAAGTATGATACATTTTCTTGTCATAAAGACTGGTCCACAATAAACCGGGAACGGAAACGACAACGAGAACGGAAATATTGTTAAAATAAATTTATTTAAATGTGAGCATCAGAGGTCTGCATCGGACGTTTTCGCTCGAGCGACAAGTAGTTCATAGCATAATCCGATAGGTAGCGCACATGCATGATGGGTAAAATTGTCACGAGCGATAAATCCTCGAACGGTATAAGCCGAGCGTTAGACATTCGTTCTTGTTACAGTGATGAACTGTGTAGTAACATCATAGATGTTTATCATTTCAAAACTTTGCAGTGTTTAACTAACCTCTCCATAGTACAACTACAAAACTTGCTTTAAAATGTAATATAAATGTTGTAGGTAAATGTTGTTTTTGTTCCCCCCCACCCCATACAGGACTAATTTTGTTTTTGCCACATCTGATAGATGTTATTGGATGTAAATGTAATTATTATAAACGGAGAACACAATCACGATAATGCAAGAACCGTATCAAGATTTCTAGTAATAATAATAATCTCTAATAATTAGTGTATCAATCTTTGCGTCTGTAACAGTTGTGCAGCATGATTATTCGTTTTATTATATTTTCTGTGACGTTATCTCCGTACTAATATTGTTATTAATCTACTGCTATATCAATAATATTTTGTAAAACGTTTCTACATTGTCGCAGTATATAGGCGGAACACTATGTATGGATCTATCATATTATATACCTATGTGGTAAATCAAATGTTGAATAATTATTAATTAGCAATAATAACTGTATATCGAAGTTTTTCATACTATTTTATTTATAACTTCATGTTCCTGTTTTGGTACGTTCCACTGACTGTTCCATTAAACGTTTGTCATAAACGCAGAAAATAAAGCCTTATTTTTACCGTGTGAGCAAAACATATGTGTATCTGATCTGTCGCCTTCCATACAAGATAAGACATGTCGCTGAGATGATCTTGTACTGTGCTTCTATTTATTACGAGCGTATCACGACCGATCGTATCTCACTCGAGGGTGCGATACTCGACAGAGTTCAAGCGAGAGATTTAACTCCAATGCAGCACTCTGGTAAGCATCCACAAATTTCACGTTCCCGTTCTCGGGTTCCGGGAAGCTTCTCGTTAGATGTCGCAGAAAGAATAAATGACAACAATTAATGTCCTGCGGGTTGAGCACCTACAGGCGAAGTCGCAATCGCTGCCCTGCCAACTGCAGTATTATGGATTCAAAGTCTTGCCTTCTTTCTGGGTCAGAATTGCATAGCACGATAAATCCAAGAAAGAAAGGAATCTCAGGAAAGGGAAAAAGAGGCAAAGAAATATTGTAATAAAATGTTAAAAACAATATTTCATTTCACGCTATTTAATGACAAACATATTAATGAAAATGTTTAATATTTGTGCTACGAAAGTCGCCATATTTGTCTCGTGACTCCTTCCAAAATTAAACTCTTGTCAACAGAGCTAAAAGTAACTAGATATAATGACAAAGTCGCCAAGTTGGCATCACTGCATTTTAGGCGCATCGTACTTATGAGAAGAGACCTAATCCTCTTACAAACAGCGACCGCATATGACCCTGCCGTACTGACTGGCTTGTAATATTATTTTTAGCTGTAACTGTCTCTGAGAGCAGCGTAGATTTCCAAATTCAAGAGGTAAGCAAGGTTTTGCAGAAAATTTGCCTTTCTTGTTTTTAGTCCTGTCTCCATGAATTTAACCATTTATAAAGGTGTAACACGACTTATCTAGTTGGCCTTGGTATTCACGTTACTACAGCTTCCCCTGAAAGGAGTATGAGTACATTGAAAAGGGTAAAAAATTATCTATTGTAATGTCAGAAGAGGTCTGAAATGTGCCGATAAATCCACGACCTCATGTGACATTTATTAGGACTATTTCCTGAATTAAAAAAATGTAAATAATATAACCCTAAAATCCGCTCACTAAATGTTAATAACTGTATTTATGAAACTTAACTTATTCAGACATTGTGAAGTCGAAATAGATGAATAACGATTACTGCAATAAAAAAAATTGAATGTTATTCAGCAATGCTAATTGAGAAAAGCAAAATACAGATTTAAACATGTTAATTACATGTACTGCGCTTTTCTTTTGTTATTATAACAGAAATACGTTTTCATTATCTGCTGAAATCATAATTTAATTTAAACATTTTATAGTATAATTAGAAATAATCTGATTAATACATTAATTAAATGAACAATTGTTATGAAGGAGTGTAATTTTCTTTAGATACAATGGACATGGAATTAGAATATGAAGATGTAGATGTGGAAGTAGGATTTCGCACTTTATTTAGTACAATGGATTCATGCTTTTCGCTTTACGTGGAAACAGTTGACGACAATGACTAAACAAAAGAACGACCATGCGGTAAATTGATAGTGATAAATCGAGCTGCATATATCCAGTGTGATTGGTTGGAATTCAAATTTCATTATACTTCATTGGCCGAAAATGGAATGACGTCATATAAACGAAATAGTCTTTATAATTCAATGAAGAATAATTATTAAAGATTAAATTTTCTCAATACAATCGCCATTGAAAAAAAAAGTGGTTAAACAACTTGCAATTGATCACAGCTTCAAGGAACGTGTAATCGATACTTTTGCAACTAAGAAGAATCGATGCCTGAACCTGCTGTATAAAATATAAGGTATAAGGAGATTTTTACCCAGTAGGTCTATCCTATTTAGACATTAGCTTCGCTCTCTTGGTAGTTGTTTTGACCAGTATAAAGCCAAAGGAAAATTCGGGCTCTAAAAGGAATTGAAAGGTAAGGAAAGGGGAAATTTTGCCAAAAGAACTTACCATCACTGCATCAGATTAACACATCGCTCGTCTGCAATACTGCGTGGAGGGAAAATTAATTGTTGCCTTTGCTGCTTGTATATACCAGGAAGCTTACGCAAAATAGAATTTATATCAGTGCTGAACAACACATTTGCACACTCCCACGTATTGGAACTTCCGCATCGATGCCGTTTACTTTCTGCAGTCAGTAACGAGCGCTCCACTACGCAGAGGTAACGGTTTTGCTAATGGGCGCGCGGTGATCGGTCGGTTTGGATCACGAGTAAACTCTGAGGAAGATAATTTCGTGTAACCTGAACTACATAACTACGCTTTACCGCTGAAGCCTTTTGCTTCTTAACAATAATTACTGCTCCTCTTAAATTAATGTATAGTATACGGCACGTCGAAGAGTTGAACTAGCCAGTAATCGGATATGGCAGTTTAACGAGTCATAAAAACACATGGTTGTAGGTTCGAATGGATAACTGCTGCCGATGTGGTATTCTGTATCTCAGGTGATGACTCCATATTGCGGGAGTCCCACCGTGTGTTTATCTAGTATCAGGTGGAAAAAAATGTCACGTGAACTTTGTTTAATGGTAGACATATTCAAGCGTGTAAGCACTATAACATAATAAAAATTTGAAGTCCAGAAATAACTAGTTTTCTTGAATGAATAAATAAATACACACATTTTACTTAGATTTATTATGTAATAATAAAATCCCATTGTGACATCGTTATTTATTATTCAGAAGCTGTTGTGAATGCACTAAAACAAGACAAAAAAATTAGCTACAGTAATAAAACGATCTGAAATTAATAGAACATAGTACTTTCTGTATTGTAGTAACGATTTGTACAGTATGCGACAAACTGATCTATTAAGTTCTTATAGACGACTAGAAACTATTTTCCTATATTACCGACATCAGCGTCGTCATTATTATCTATAGTAATGTCTAATAACTATTTCGTGAATAAAATAAAAAAATGTAAATAATATAACCCTAAAATTCGCTCATTAAATGTTAATAATTATATATTTATGAATACTTAACCTATTCAGACATTGTGAAGTCGAAATAAATGAATAACGATTACTGCAATAAAGAAATTGAATGTTATTCAGTAATGCCAATTGAGAAAAGCGAAATACAGGTTTAACAATGTTAATTACATGTACTGTGCTTTTCTCTTCTTCTTATAACAGAAATACGTTTTCATTCTCTGCTGAAATCATAATTTGATTTAAACATTTTATAGTATAATTATAAGCAAAGCTCGGAACTTGGGGACTTGTGTCTTTGCACGTGACTAAGCGACCGGACTTCAATGTCAACAAACTCCCGCTTCCAGCACGGAGGTACTGTCAGGTCTGCTACAAAAGTGGTTTCTGGCTGCAACAACATATTGATAATATTATGTTAGGTTGAAACACGTAATTTCATAGCATATATATAATAAAAATAAACATGAGAAATATATCAAATTTACTGTTCTGCTGTGTACATTTTATTACAGTGTATGACTATCTACATTCGAAGATTTTTCTGTATTAGACTTAAAATACTGAATGTTTTCACTGTTACTGTTTTCTGTTCGATTTTCAGCAGTTGCTAGCTGATCTCGTACCTGAGAAAGATAAGTATATCCTAAATTTTTCTCGAAAATAGTTTTCAATTAGTGTCACTACTAGGGCAAGCCCCTCTACGTTTCGATCCATGTCTATGGACAGATTTTTCTACAATTTGAGGGACTGCAATGCCTTTCAATGAATTTCGTTTCCAGCCTCTAGTTTGTGTGTGGCACAACTTACAAAATATAAACTCTCCATTCGAAAAAAAATAATGTATCTCCTCCGAATTCTCCACGAAATTCTGTATCTTAAATTTAAAACAAAATGTATTTTCAAACTTCTATAATACCCATTCGAAATAACACGTATTTTCTATTTCCTCAAACAGACCGTTTACCTTTAATTCTCTGAATGTCATTGGGTTCGACATAACAGTTTCTTCGTCCGTCTTCCTGTCATTAGTTGTGACCACTTTCTTAGTACACACGACTGTCCCTGAGCACTTGCAGCGTGAGCTTTGTGTACGCTGTACCTGTAACCTCACTCATGCACACGACACAAGTCCCCAAGTTCCGAGCTTTGGTTATCAGTAACCTGATTAACACATTAATTAAATGAACAATTATTATCAAGGAGTGTCATTTTCTTTAGATACAATGGACATGGAATTAGAAGATGAAAATGAAGATGTAGATGTGAAAGTAGGATTTCGCACTTTATTTAGTATAATGGATCCATACTTTTCGCTTTACGTGGAAACAGTTGGCGACACTGACTAAAGTGAAGAAAGATCAAAGTGTGTAGTATCTGTCGAAAGCATCAGTTCAATAACCAAGTAATTCTTAGTTCTTAACCAGACAGTAACATCAGTGACGGGTGACACGTAACAGAAGCTTTCATCTTTATTGTGAGGGGATAATTTCACTGTTACACGATCACAAATGTTTTACGGATCCGCACATGTAACTCATGAATCAATTAATCCATGTATCTGTAAATATCAATCAATAAATCAGTCAATCAACCCTCCAGTTCTCGCACGGCATACACTTGTAATCCATTGCTATTTATTACGTAATCACATATCCGCTTTCAATGGTCATAGCGTTAAATTTTCAGTATTTTCCTGTTACAGTTTAGCTCTGATGTGTGGAGTATTTGGATGTAATTGTGACTCTTTTCTGTGTAGTAATATTGTATGTTTTTAGAGTGGATTACAATTCCTGACACCAGTGTTTTTAACAGGAAAGAATATAAGAGCGAATTTTCTGTTTCCTTATTTATAATAGTGATTAATTACTTTAAGTCCTTCATAAGACATTTTTACATGTATTTTCTATTGTTGCAATGGTTATTTTATCTTGCAATATAAATGATTACGTGCACATATTTGATAGTACAGAACAATGACTTATTCTCATATGAAACGGGCATGAACTTGAACCCAATAGTGACTTAAATTTAGGAGTAGAAAATTGTAACTGTAGAGTGCAGTTTATAATAACAATTAAGCCTATATAATAACAACAGTTTTTAATTACATTCTTTGCATCATAATATCACTAATTATACTTTATTAATATCACTGATTTAAATATTAAATTTCAAATAGAGTTACGCTGTTATATCACAATCAGTTTAATAGAATCAGTAGAGTAATATTATTATGCATTTATACGATGTAAAATTTCATATTCATATGTTTAAAAAAAATTGTTTATTAAAAAAAGAGATGGATTACAAATATACTGGTGTCACAAATTATGGCGTGAGCACTGAAGGGTTAATCCTTCAATAAATTATTAATATATCAATCTATCCGCCCATCGACCCATCCATACATTGATCAATCTATCCATCGATCTACCAATCACCCAATCCAACCATCCATCCATCCATCCATCCATCCATCCATCCATCCATCCATCGATCCATCCTATCTATCTATCTATCTATCTATCTATCTATCTATCTATCTATCTATCTATCTGTCTGTCTGTCTGTCTGTCTGTCTGTCTGTCTGTCTGTCTGTCTGTCTGTCTGTCTGTCTGTCTGTCTGTCTATCTATCTATCTATCTATCTATCTATCTATCTATCTATCTATCTATCTATCTATCTATCTATCTCTCTGTCTGTCTGTCTGTCTGTCTGTCTGTCTATCTATCTATCTATCTCTCTGTCTGTCTATCTATCTCTTTTCATCTATCAGTCCATCCACGCATTCATAGGCGCCGACTGTTTTGACATACTGAGGGTTGGGGAGGCAGGATTCTGCACAAAAGTTCAGGAAAATTTTAATTGCTGTTTCTAAGAAATGTCCTACATATTTTACAGAAAATAACACGGTAGAATTTTTCATAAAATGGCTATGAAAATTCCTTAACCCTAGTTGGTTGGAAACTATAGTCCTTCTACAATACTTTTCCTTTTCACTGTGTCCTCACACTAATTGAAGATCCTTGCAGCTATGATGCACATGAGATATTATGGTCCGTCCCAGGTTCTGTGGAGTAGTTTCGCGCATATGGGGGCGGAGTATATTTGTGCCAGAGTGTATTGCGGGCAGCATCAACTCGAGTCCGCTAAGGGGTAAGATGCTCATGGCAAACGGTAGAGTAGAGTTCAGATAGAAATTATCCCCTCCTTCTGTTTTCCTCCGACGAGTTTAGCGCTGGACCTGAGGTATTCTTGCCATCGGTGCGGGGGGGGGGGGTTGCAAGTAGATTCTTTTGTTGCTACAGCCAAGCCGAGCCGAGCGGAGTGGGAAGTATTAATCGTCCAAAAATATGCAGTCTTCAGTTTGTAGTAGTGTGTGAATATTTCATATACATATTGTTTACCTAGGTCTATATGGTTTTGTTATTAATATATTAAATATATTGTTGCAATTTTTGATCAAACATCTCCCTGATGTTAGCAATGTTAATATTATATGAATTACTCATGTTAAATATTTCACTGTTACAAGTCATTTTTAAGGAAACATACTTTGGAAAAATTTTTGGTTTTATTTTATTGGAATTTTAGAATGTGTGTGATTGGTATCGTGAAAAACAGATTCCTATAATGTAATGCGAAAATCATTGTTGGTAATATCTTAAAGTACAAATCAAGTAGTTTTACTTCTCAAGTGAGTTCAGTAGTACAGTATATTTAAATTGATTACTTTACAAATTTAATTCAATTCTACTAACCACCAAATTTTACAGGATGATTCTTCTTTTCATTTATATTATTGTAGTTGTATTATGATTTTTTTATTTATTTTATTGTATTTCTATTTCTGGTGGTGTGATGGCCTTAACTTCACCAGAATAAATAAATAAATAAATAATAAAATTTTCTACAATGCTTGTATCTCTATCTCGCCAAAAATACGTTTAGGAAACTAATAGGCATACTGCTCTCGTAAATACTGCCGCTGTTACTGTCCCCTCTCACTCCAGTACCGCGCTAGACTAATCGGAACCGCATTCCTCTCAGTACTAAACTCCTCAGAGGATGGCAGTACAAGCGATTGCTCGCTTCGTTCAAGCAATGCCTCCCCCAGAGCGGTCACTGGCCCTAGCCCTCCCACATACCACTTGCGCAGAGGTTTTGTTTCGTCTTTCTACTGTACAGATTCTAGGAACGGACCATAGTTTTACTGCCGCTAATACAATCCAATTTATCATCTGTTCCCGTTCATAGCAGTTTTATTTTGACAGTTTTCTTTATTAAGAATGTATTCGTTATCAACAAATACATCCCAGTTACTATCGCTTAACAAGTACACAACCGGATGATCAACATCACAATAGTAATTATATTAAGCAAAAATATAGTCGAATACACTCTTAAGTGGACTGTTAAGCCCGTATTATTTCCGCTTGGTATTTTATGATCGTTACTGTTCGATTGCAATAGTTCAGCGTTTCTCAAACTATGGTCCGTGGACCACCTGTGGTCCTCGAGGTCTGCTCTTGTGGTCCTTCAAAAAAGACAGAAGAAAAAATACAATTCAAGCGAATTGCGTATCACACTATAGCTTAAAATCTCAGAGTTCGGAAATGACACATGGTAATCGAATTTCACTTTTTCTCCCAGTACTGACATTTTATGAAATTTATTACCCAACTCGTCTATCGACTTTCCACTCTACTCTCAGCAACAACAGAGAGATTTAAGGCACTATACACGTGGTGTTTCTCGACATCTTTTCCCTGCACATCTGTAACTCAGCCAGGGACCACCTGAATTCATAACAGAGGACCAAAGTACCGAACCTTAATTCAATTTTAAAATAAAGTATACTGGTATTAAGTCCCGCGCCGTGGCGTCGCGGTCTAAGGCATCCTGCCTAGGACTCGCGTAACGGAATGCGCGCTGGTTCGAGTCCTCATGGGGGAAGAAATTTTCTCATGAAATTTCGGCCAGTGTATGGGACCGGTGTCCACCCAGCATCGTGATGCACTTGGGGAGCTACGATAGGTGGCGAAATCCGGTTGCGAATACCAGCTATAACGGCTGGGGGGATCATCGTGGTAACCACACGATACCTCCATTCTGGCTGGATGATCGTCCATCTCTGCTTCGGCATGTGGGCGTGAGGCCAGCAGCGGGCTGGTCGGTCTAGGCCCTTCACGGGCTGTAGCGCCACGGATTATTATTATATACTGGTATTAAAATATGCTACGAAAATGATACATTTGCTTTCGAAGGCAACAAGAGTAAGGTGGTTCGCGGAACTGTTATGACTTAAAAAAGTGGTCCCCACTTCAAAAAAAGTTTGAGAAACGCTGCAATAGTTAATATATTTAAACTGAACTTAAAAGAAATATGGATCATAAACAAAGAAGTGTAGTCACCATTACATCCTGTGGTCCCCACTTCAAAAAAAGTTTGAGAAACGCTGCAATAGTTAATATATTTAAACTGAACTTAAAAGAAATATGGATCATAAACAAAGAAGTGTAGTCACCATTACATCCTGTTCAGGATTCATCAATCTGAAATGTAGGAGGGTACAAATGGGGGGGGGGGGGTATTGCGTGTTGTCACTAACATGTACGTTGCGACAGCTGATTCTCTCTGTGGATATACGGAGTTAAAATTTGGAGAGAGTCTTGATGGAAATCCACCTGTATGTAGGCAACAATTTCACACGACTGTCCACGAGTAGCATATATACAGAGGTGCTTGTTTATTGCACATGCGCAATGTGTTATAATCATTTTTGGCTTCACGTGGAATCTCTCAGCCAAAGGTCCCGGGCTCGATACACAGCCCCGGAATAATTTTTCCCTAGAAATTATTCAAGTCAGCTATACCTGAAAGTCAGATCTGTGAAATCTCTGTATAAATTTATAATTAATGAACTGAACAGCTGGGACTTCAATTCCCATTTAAGGGGAGGATTTGTAAGATATGGCGTTGACCCAGTTGTGAGTCCTCTTCCCGCACTTGAGAGGAGGTAATTCATCATCAATGAGCAATGGTTGCGTGCCTCGGAGCTACATCATGCTGTTATTACTTTGCATTTCCCTTTTCTTATCAACAGTTTCTCAGATGGAGGTTTGTTGAAACGTATGTTCGAATCTACGACTCCATAATTTGAAAGAAAGATAAGTCATTCGAGATTCTGATGTTGCATGTAATACTATCTTTCTTTTAGCGTGTATTAAGATAATATTAGCGCGAAACTCGTTAAGTTCTTTGAAAGTAGAGACGAGTGAAACTCTATTTTGGGATGGATTTACTGTATTATCACGTATTTCCTTTTTATCCTCTGGTTGAGTGGAAGAAAAGACCTCACGGCCTTAACTCTGCCAGAAAAAAAATAAAGGTTTATTATTATTATTATTATTATTATTATTATTATTATTATTATTATTATTATTACTATTATTATTATTACTGTTAGTAGAATGCAAACACATGACACAAGTTTCGCAATATTTAATTTCTACTTCTATTTCTGCGAAAGATTATTATTAAACCAAGTTCACATGCCGGGTTCAAATCGAACAGTTTATCGTTCTAGCAGGCCTATAGGTATGTACCAGAAATACTGGCAATTAATTCCAGATTTCTCACAGGAAAAGGTTAATTATTCATTCATAGCTTTTTGCCCAGAGGCAGGTCTTTCACTGCAAACTCAGCATTCTCCAATCTTCCCTTTTTTCCGCCTTCCTCTTTGTCTCCGCATACGATCCATGTTGTCTATCATCTGATATCTTCTTCCACCCCGAGCTTTACTTCCGTTCACATTCCTTCCAGTGCATCCTTCAGTAGGCAGTTACTTCTTGGTCATTTGCCCAGCCAATTCATTTTTCTTCCCTAATTGTGATAGTTACAGCATTATTCTTTCTTTGCTCACTCTTTCTAGCACAGCTTCGTTTCTTACTATATTTTGTCTATCCATTTTACACGCTCCATTCTTCTCCATATCCACAATCGATGGGAAAGAACACTAAAAATTAATATTAAAATATAATATTCTTCAATGTACAAGTTTTCCCTAAATTAATTTAAGTTCGTTTTCTTTGCTTCGAAATGGTCATGAAGGTGTGCAAAATGTATTGAATATCAGACACGTTAACCTAAGTTACGTAACTTGCATTTTAAAATTTGAAGAATTAATCAATATCTAAGATATGCTGAAATTGCATAGAGTGCATCATTCTTATTCATGCAAAATCATTTGTTAGGCAGGTATGTATGTATGTATGTATGCATGTATGTATGCATGTATGCATGTATGTATGTATGCATGTATGTATATGACAATTAATAATAAACACAATTAATAATAAATACAATGAATAATACATTATTAATAATAATTAATACTAACAAGAAATAATAATAATAATAATAATAATAATAATAATAATAATAATAATAATAATAATAACAATACTTATTGGCTTTTAAGGAACCCGGAGGTTCATTGCCGCCCTCACATAAGCCCGCCATCGGTCCCTATCCTGAGCAAGATTAATCCAGTCTCTACCATCATATCCCACTTCACCCAAATCCCTTTTAATATTATCCTCCCATCTACGTTTCGGCCTCCCCAAAGGAATAATAATAATAATAATAATAATAATAATAATAATTACTAATAATAAATAATAACAATAGTATAATAAAATTAACAAAAAGCATCCTAAATTAAATGAAGCACGATCACTTAACTTGATCATAACTGTTTCATAGCATGTCATACGTAAAACAATGTCGTTAGGTGATTTTTAATTTTAATGTACTTTAAATAAAACGAGAAAACGTGTAAGTAGCGAATACTGACTTGAGAAAGAGGAAGATGAAACTTTTGGTAGTATGCCAAAAAGTTATGGTTCTTGTTACAAGCATATAAACTGTGCGCCCGTAATACAAAATGCCATTTGTAAATAATGCCAAGAACAAAGGCGCAGAAGATGCCAAACCCTTAAAACTTGTAATTTTCATCAAGTTGTTGTTATAGTTACCTATGAATACCTTCAAACATAACCGGAGGGGTAGGAATCTGCTCCTGGTATCACAACACTCTATCCGTTGGATTTCTTCCCTTGACCCGTTCTTAGATTTACGTAATTCGTGCCGCTTGAGGAACAACAGAGCAATCGTCACGATTCGGCACTCACAGCTGTTGCAAATATCGTCAGAGCATTACATAACCTATGCTGACCCACCTCGGTGGTCGAATGGTTACTAAGTTCGCCATTAGTCCAAAGAGCCACGGGTTTAAACCCGGCTGAAGACGACAGATCCTCATGACATGGATTTTATACTCATGAACACATTGTAACATCAAACATTTCTGAAATTGAAAAGGTCAAATCATTCCTTTCTCTACGCTGTGAGCTATAAACATTACTATACTGCAAACAAAAACACACAGATTTTCAGTTTTCCAGCGCTGCCATATTTACCCCACTGTGTTTAATTTATCTGCGAGAGGATCCATGGGTTTAGACCCGGCTGAGGACGACAGATCCTCATGACTTGTAACATTTCGTACACATGTTTGACTTCGCATCCAAGCCGTGGTCTTTTGTCGATGTACTCCGTCAGGCTTGCGCTGAATATCAGATTGGGTTCCTTCCAGTACTTTCCACAACTTTAAGGCTAATATCCAGTAATTTTAGTCCTAGTTGAGATTCACTTCTATATAGTTGCATTACGAAATTATACTACTGTAGGTCTACATGTAGCCAATTGGCGGTGTATGCAATGGAGGGGGAAAGGGACTGGCCATCCTACACCATTATTTCCTGGTCTAGCTCCTTCATAAGTGGTGTCTTGTTGGTATCACTTGTGAGGTTCAGACCTGTCTTCGGACAGCTGACTAAACAACTGCTGGTAATGTTAATCCTACTTCAGATTTACTTCCATAAAATTACATTATAAATATTACAATAAATATTGCTGGAAATTCTATAAAATTACAGTACATTACCTACTAAATTTGACAATAAATACTGATGGAAATTCTACAAAATTACAGTACATTACCTACTAAATTTGACAATAGAGAGAGAGAAATAAATCGTCCGGATGACCACGAGGATCCGGAAATTAATAGCAAATAAAAATATAATTAATTAAATATGAGTATTGTTATAAAAATAAAATGTAATAGGCTAATTAAGCACCACTGATTATCAATTATAAAATAAAATCTTAGAAGATGAGTTTAAAATTATACTTTTAGATAAAAGATTTTATTTAAAATTGCTGGAAATTCTACAAAAATATAATACATTACCTACTATATTTTACAATAAATATTGCTGGAAATTCTACAAAATTACAGTACCCCACCTACTAAATTTTACAATAAATATTGCTGGAAATTCTACAAAATTACAGTACATTACCTACTAAATTTTACAATAAATATTGCTGATAGAAATTCTACAAAATTACAGTACGTTACTAAATTTTACAATAAATATTCCTGGAAATTCTACAAAATTACAGTACATTATCTACTAAATTTGACAATAAATATTGCTGGAAATTCTACAAAATTACAGTACATTACCTACTAAATTTTACAATAAATATTGCTGATAGAAATTCTACAAAATTACAGTACGTTACTAAATTTGACAATAAATATTCCTGGAAATTCTACAAAATTACAGTACACTACCTACTAAATTTTACAATAAATATTGCTGGAAATTCTACAAAATTACAGTACACTACCTACTAAATTTTACAATAAATATTGCTGGAAATTCTACAAAATTACAGTACACTACCTACTAAATTTTACAATAAATATTGCTGATAGAAATTCTACAAAATTACAGTACGTTACTAAATTTGACAATAAATATTCCTGGAAATTCTACAAAATTACAGTACACTACCTACTAAATTTTACAATAAATATTGCTGGAAATTCTACAAAATTACAGTACATTATCTACTAAATTTGACAATAAATATTGCTGGAAATTCTACAAAATTACAGTACACTACCTACTAAATTTTACAATAAATATTGCTGATAGAAATTCTACAAAATTACAGTACGTTACTAAATTTTACAATAAATATTCCTGGAAATTCTACAAAATTACAGTACATTACCTACTAAATTTGACAATAAATATTGCTGGAAATTCTACAAAATTACAGTACACTACCTACTAAATTTTACAATAAATACTAATGGAAATTCTACAATATTACAGTACATTACCTATTAAATTTTACAATAAATATTGCTGCTAGAAATTATACAAAATTACAGTACATTACCTATTAAATTTGACAATAAATATTGCTTGAAATTCTACCAAATTACAGTGCATTACCTACTAAATTTTACAATAAATACTGATGGAAATTCTACAATATTACAGTACATTACTATTAAATTTTATAATAAATATTGCTGCTAGAAATTCTACAAAATTGCTGTACATTACCTACTAAATTTTACAATAAATATTGCTGGAAATTCTACCAAATTACAGTACATTACCTACTAAATTTTACAATATATATTGCTGGAAATGTTAATTTTACGTGAGATTTAGTTCCATAAAATTACAGCACGTTACTAAATTTTACAATAAATATTGCCACAAATGTTAATTGCATTTACGAAATTTCACGTTCTATCTACAGTACACACATCCTAACAAGTTTCCAAGCGTTCATTAAAACTGCAACATTATCTACATAAGTAGACACAAACGCGTCTCAGATGCGAGGGACATTTCACTCCGCGCGATTGTGTGTATTGGGATTTTTATCGCGTTCGGCATCGGAGCGCAAGCGGAAACGAGGTTCTCCCACGGATAAATGAGGTGCCGCCCAACAGACAATTATTCTTGCTCTTTTTTATGATTGAAACTACTTGTGTACAACACGCGATCTCAAGGGAGCCCCGGACAATGGCTAGCACTGGTCGTTAACCAGCTGAGGATCTCAACACTACTTAACATTTGGAATATGTTGAGAAGACAGCTTCCCACGACGCATCAGAATGTAAATTTCGTGGTGACAACCGTTTCCTACCATAAATATGGCCGAAACATAGAAATTGTATATCATTCTGTCTTACGACTCAGAATACGACAAAAATAACCAGCGTCGCCAATGTCCATAAAACTCATAGAACATGTTTTATATATCTTCTTATAGAAAGTATAAATAGAATGCTATTAAAATATACTGAGATATTTTCATGAAGTTATCGCGCTTTCAGCATTTTTCTTACCGAAAATAACGTTTCCCCCTCGCTCTGTTGATTTTCTTCATGACGGCATTCCTTATATGATATCTGATGATAAATAAAATGGTGCAGATGTATGTCCCAAAAACAATTGCCAGAGAAATTAATTCTTACTTATTTCATTACAAGACCAACAGAGAACTTCAGAAGAAAGAAATTTTAGGACCTAAAATATATTTATAAATTACTTCGTAATAGGTCTATTGATGTATTCCAAGCCATTCAAAAAACTGAAGAGAGCTTTCTGTTATATAAAAGTATTGCTATTTATTATTATTATTATTATTATTATTATTATTATTATTATTATTATTATTATTATTATTATTTTGAGAGAGAAACAGAGGTTAAAGGTGTTTGAGAATAAGGTGCTTAGGAAAATATTTGGGGCTAAGAGGGATAAAGTTACACAACGCAGAACTGCACGCATTGTATTCTTCACCTGCCATGTATGTATGTATGTATTTATTGACACTGCAAACGGGTAAATACCCGGTGTCAATGGTATTGTTAATTAATAATAAACACAATTAATAAAAAATACAATTAATAATAAATTAGGCCTAATAATACTACTAATAATTAATACGACTAATAATTAATAGTGCTAATAATAATAATAATAATAATAATAATAATAATAATAATAATAATAATAATAATAATAATAATAAGGAGCATCCTAAATTAAATGACGCACGATCACTTAAAATAACATTTCAAGTAAATCTAATTTGTATCTTAACCCTAAGTTCGAACTAAAACCCACGAGTATGATATGTCCATACCTGCACAAGTACCTTTCAGCACTACACTCATTTCGCTGTCAACTCACTCACTGCACTGGAACTACGACACATTTCACTGATACTATCCTGATTTCACCAACACTTTAAAAACATTTCACTGTTCAAATACTTTGCTCTACAACTATAAACTATAAAACTGACACAAACACACTTTACTTACACAACACACTTAACACTTCACTGACACAACGCACTTCTTCACTGATAAAATACATCAAATAACAGAATATCAATTACACCCTTTAAATGGTGTGTATAATATACTACCGCCTATTTTTAAATACATTTTTGGTTATTGGTAAAGCCTTTAGCAAGTCTGCAGGTAAAGCATTCCAGTCCCTGATAGTACGATTGAGAAAAGAAAACTTTCCAGTGTCCGTCCTCTGTCTTCTTTCCCTCAATTTATATGAGTAATCGTTCCTTGAAGAGTAATCTGGTAGCTGCAACCTATTTTTTATTTCTCTTCAGGCAGGCATGGTACAAGATCCGCTGTGTTCTGAGCATTTTTACAACCATTTCCACTACTGTGATCAGTACAGTGACTAATTTCAGGTATGCTTACATTTCCTTATTATTTCTTCATGACTATTCTATAGTCAATTTCATTCCTATGTATGTAATTTTCATAACTTATATTATTCAAGGAGATTTTGACAGTACGGTATGCAGCTAGATGAGTTTTATTGTAGACTAGCCGTACCCGTGCGCTCCGCTGCACCCGTTAGAAATAAATATAAAGTAATTACATAATTAAAATAGGACATTTGATCCAGGGAACATTCGTGTTTGATAGAAGGATAAATCGTTTAATATGTTACTTAATTTAAATTGTATTAAAATAATTAAAATGCGATCATTTTGGTCCAGAGAGCACTCATTTGGTGCAATGACAATTCCTTTAACATTTTTCTTAATTTTTATTACATGCAACCATAGTTTAATGAACATTGACATCATTTAGATTTAATGTGTATACTTTATTTTACTTGTTATATGTTTCCATTGAATTATGGTAATAACTTAATTTTAACCCTTGTTTTCTACGTCTTCAGTAAATGGCGCTTGGCCCACTATGGTTCTGAATCCTTCAAATAACTTATATTATACTATATTATATTATATTATATTATATTATGTTATGTTATGTTATGTTATGTTATGTTATGTTATGTTATGTTATGTTATGTTATGTTATGTTATGTTATGTTATGTTATGTTATGTTATGTTATGTTATGTTATGTTATGTTATGTTATGTTATGTTATGTTATGTTACGTTACGTTACATTACATTACATTACATTACATTATATTATATTATATTCTATTATATTATATTATATTATATTATATTATATTATATTATATTTATATTATATTATATGTTATTATATTATATTATATAAACATTGTGTTGATAACGGATGTAATTTACATAAATATTATTTTAAGAAATACAGGAAACGAATATACAGAATAGCCTATCAAGTTTTCTGTGCATAAGAAGCTATTTTAATCTTACCTGTCCTCGATTCACTCCGAAGTTACTGTAATAACATTATAGCATTATGTCCATCTAGAGAAACTACACTTTCCAATGGTGAAATAATAATTAATTATACAAATCGGTTAATTTAGCTTCCGATATTACTTCATACAAACACAGAAACATTCTCTGTAGGCTATGTTTCATAGCTTTCGATTATTGTTGTCCAAGGCTCCTTATAGACGAAGTCATTTGTTTTTTTATTTCATTACACCGCCTTAGATGCCAGTTATTTTAATTTTAAAACTCATTTATCTCATTAAATATCAGGCCTATCAAAATTTTGCAAAGAATAAAACTTATCGGAAATGATTTTTAAAGAAACTTTTGTTATGTAACATTTTTCACAAAAATAAATAATAAGCGAGATATTTCGATTTATTTAATTCAGGCTCCCTTATAACCACCCCCCCCCCTTTTAAATAACGTATTTTGAATGCCATATAGCCTAAAATCTAAGTTACAACGAACTTAATTTATATTCTAATTTTCATCGAAATCCGTTCAGCCATTATCGCGTGAAAAGGTAACAAATATCCAGACAGACAGACAGACATACAAACAAAAATTTCAAAAAAGCGATTTTCGATTTCAGGGTGGTTAATTATTTTTGGAAAATCGAAAATTACCAGAAAAATTTCGGCTACAAATGTATTATTAGTACTAGCCGTACCCGTGCGCTCCGCTGCACCCGTTAGAAATAAATATAAAGTAATTACATAATTAAAATACGACATTTGATCCAGGGAACATTCGTGTTTGATAGAAGGATAAATCGTTTAATATGTTACTTAATTTAAATTGTATTTAAATAATTAAAATGCGGTCATTTTGGTCCAGAGAGCAATCAGAAGTTACAGTAATAACTAGAGCGGTGCAGACGGAGCACATGACAGACAGAATTGCATCATAGCAAGGGTTCCGACGTTACTCGGCGTGTTCCCTGTGGGCAAGCGACGGTCATGTACACGGTGTGTTGACGTACAGACGACAGAGTAGAAATGACACAGTTCCCTAACGTTTCTGCAATTAATTTTCTACAGATACTTTAATAAGATATCAAAATTGCAAAACTAATTAACCATTTCATCTTAAACAAATAATATATACTTTACATGTATGATTTCATACAGAACGCAAACAAAATCACTGTTTATTTGTAACGGGTTCATGATATTCTATTCGCAAAAGAACTTGAACTATTGTTTGATGAAAGAGTAATGGAACGGAGAAAAACTCTCTCCGGCGCCGGGACTTGAACCCGGGTTTTCAGCTCTACGTGCTGATGCTTTATCCACTAAGCCACACCGGATACAACCCCGGCGCCGAACAGAATCGTCTCTGATTGAGTTCCAACAATATATGATATGCGTAAATCACTTTGTGATTTAAGACGGCGCTTATTCCGTCGGATCCCGACCAACTAGTCACTCATAACGAGTGCACCTCAGCACATGTGTGGACTTCGGTCCTATGTTCATAGACATCTATGACGTAGTGCAGAGGGCGGCCACTAGAGGGAACCCAAGAGTTGGAACTCAATCAGAGACGATTCTGTTCGGCGCCGGGGTTGTATCCGGTGTGGCTTAGTGGATAAAGCATCAGCACGTAGAGCTGAAAACCCGGGTTCAAGTCCCGGCGCCGGAGAGAGTTTTTCTCCGTTCCATTACTCTTTCATCATATGATGACGCAGAATATCTGCATGGAAATATCATATGTACTTCGGTACATTGAAATATTTGAACTATTGTTTTTTGTCTTTTTCTTTTCCGTACAATGAGTGTGAGTTATTAATCCACATGTTATACGTTATCACTTTTCTTCCAAATATTGTTACAGTGCACAACAAATGACATTTGTAAGTTATTAACAGAAAACGATTATCGTCTATCTGATAGCATGGCCTTATATGTGGAGAAGCTTCTTTCTACGTCTGTTGAAACAACTGGGGCATAAGTAAAATCCTGTGCAACATTTTTTTAAACTTCTGTAAGTTCTTCAAAGGAATCCTTATCTCCAGAAATACTGTCACTAATCTTGCAAAGTTTATAATATCCACCATTTTTTTCAACATATTTGTTATTTTCGCAGATATTATTTTAGCAATTTTATCGTCTACTTGAGTCACTTTCTTCCAGATATTTCGCAATAGGAAAAACTGATCAACCAGTTTTGTACCAGACTTTTCTAAAGCTGTTATGCAATCACGAATAAACCCGTAATTCGATTCAATGTATTCCAGTTGTTTCATGCTTGAATCAACCAACAGACGTTGGGCTAGTAGTATTGCAAATGCATCTTTCACATCAAATGATTGAATAACATTCTGGACCTGGTCGAAATATTTACAGTAATAAATGCAGGCCTTCAACCAGGAACCCCATCGAGTAAGTATAGGAGAAGGAGGAAGATATACACCAGGACGTATCTTCTTGAATGCTTAACAAAACGCATCACACATTTCTTTATGGAACACGGATGAAGAACTATGACCCTGCTCACATTTTTCGCCTTTTTTTTTCAACTTCATGAGGGCACGTTTGTGTACATCCCTATTTACATGTCTTAGAATATTACATGCTCTATTTACTGAAACTGATATTTTACACAATTTGCAGAATAGTTTATCTTCGCTGCAACAAAAAATATCACCATATTCGGAAATAAGTCTCTTAAACTTCGCCGAGCGAATTTTCTCCCCCTCAGGCAACGTAATACTAGAACCGAACTGTTCTCATGTTGCTTCAGTATTGACGTTTGCTTTACTAAGCTGTACCTACTGCTTGCAGCTATCCTGTGTACCGCAGAGTCAGACCTCTGCGGGTACACAAGGTGAATTTACAACCCTTGCCCTGTTGCCGTTGTGTCGAAAAACTGCTCCCTTTGCACTGCTCTAGTAATAACATTATAGCATTATGTCCATCTAGAGAAACTACACTTTCCAACGGAGAAATAATAATTAATTATATAAATCGGTTAATTTATCTTTCGATATTACTTCATACAAACACAGAAACATTCTCTGCATACTATATTTCATAGCTTTCGATTGTTGTTGTCCAAGGCCCCTTATAGACGTAGTCATTTGTTTTCATTTCATTACACCGCCTTAGATGGCATTGCATTTTAATTTTAAAACTCATTTATCTCTTTAAATATCAGTCCTATCAAAATTTTGCAAATAATAAAACTTATCGGAAATCATTTTTAAAGAAACTTTTGTTATATAATATATTTCACAAAAAAAAACAATAATAAGCGAGATATTTCGATGTATTTAATTCAGGTCCCCTTATAACCCCCCTTTTAAATAATGTATTTTGAATGCCATATAGCCTAATATATAAGTTACAACGAACTTAATTTATATTCTAATTTTCATCGAAATTCGTTCAGCCATTATCGCGTGAAAAGGTAACAAACATCCAGACAGAAAGACAGACAGACAGACAGACAGACAGACAAAAATTTCAAAAAAGCGATTTCTGGTTTCAGTGTGGTTAATTATATGTTAGGACCAATTATTTTTGGAAAATCGAAAATTACCAGAAAAATTTCGGCTACAGATTTATTAGCACATAGCACTGTTATAGCTCTGAATTGAAGAATTTGAAGAATTATATCTCGAAAACTAGACCCTGTCTGGTTGTAGAAATTTATAGGGAGGTGTCATACTTCAAATGGAACGTATGGGGGAAAAATCGCTGTGAAAATCAATTATCACTTGGTGAGGTTTCCTTGTCAGTCTGTTATCTGTTTGTCTGTAATTATTTCTTCCCCTTTTCCATTTCAAGATATTTCCTCATGCCTTATTAATTGCAATCGGGATACACTATACGTCTATTTCAACTGCAGTTCCTTTTCTCATTAATATGGAAGTTAATTTAAGAATGAACGAGACAAGACTATAAATGTGTGCACTGTGATCCTATCTACGACTGTCACTTTTTCACAGACGATGATAGAAGTAACGGTAAGTCGATATTTATGCCAGTGAAGCGCTCGGCCCATCCTACAGGTAGTTATTTCATCCCACAACCGGATTCTGGGCAGCATGACCAACAAGAGGTTATATTAGTGCTTTCAATGACGTCACTGCTTGTGAGACAAAGACGGGTAACGGCCAAAATCACGTATCCAACAATCAGAACCACTTTCCTTTCTGCGAACTGTTGTTTCATGATAACTCCGACTAGAAGATGTCCTGAACTCAGGCCATGTGTCAGTATCATACGTGGTGTGAATTCTGGTATTCCATTTACACAGCAAACGGACCAGTTTACAGGTGCGAGAGTGAATAACAGTGCAGTGGATCTATCTGTCTTCCGCATCTGTCGAGGCTGTAGTATGACGAAAGAAGAGTAAAGGCCCATTCACATTGAAATTTAAACATAACGTAAGCGTTAACTTAAACATGTAAACGTTACGGTAAAATCAAGAAGTTATATCATCATTCACGATGGGAACATAAACATAACCGCAAAGATACTTGGTAACCATGGAAACATAACAACGACGCCATTTCCTCATATACTGTCGTATACTTCAGCGCTCCACGATTGTGTACTGTTTGCAAATCACGTAAGCATTAGCATAAAAGTTTGGAGTCTGCAAACTTTCATGTTAACGTCTAACGGTAATGTTTATGTCAATGCTTATGTGAATCATTGTGAATGATCCCATTTGGTAACCTGGCCGCAAACTTCTGTGTTTATGTTATGGTTCTGTTTAATTTTCATTGTAATATTGGTAATACTGGTATTTGGCGAGATAAGGCCGAGGATTCATCTTGGGATTACCTGATATTCGCTTTATAGTTGGGGAAAACCTCGGGGAAAAAACTCGGAATGATGGTAGTGATTGTCATATTTATTATATTATTATTATTATTATTATTATTATTATTATTATTATTATTATTATTATTATAGTATCATTATTATTAGTATTATCATTATTACTTTATGAAAATGCTAAACTGAAATAATTTTAAACCAAATTTTTCGTTCAATTTGTCTGCATTAACTTGTACACATATTCATAACTTACATAAAAAAAAATCTCCAACAAAATTTGGGCCTACCATATTCCCGCTGAAGACGACCTTGTTAGGCGTGATGACAAGTACTCACCTGAAACAAAGATATACATATATTTAATACAAACTTACAGGTTGGTAAAGAATATACTTCATATATGTAAAGAAAGAATGTTCATGCAATCCCTATGTGGGAAGAATAGATGTTCAGAATGTGATATCTATTAATCTCTGAATTCAGTATTATCAAACATTACTCTGTGCCTAACTTCAACATTTTTAATTCCCAAATACGTGGATGTATTATAAAATTTCACATTTAAATCATGAGCAATAAAAGGTCAAATTTTGAACTCGTATAGAATAACATTTATATACGATAATACTAGTAAGTTCAGAACAGGTCTTTAACATCGCTACCAATCAAGTGTTGTGATTTATATGCCATCTCACGTAAGATTATTCTTGGAAAACAAATAGATGGAGATATTACGTGATTGGTTGGAAGAATATGCACGTGCTTAGCATTAGCCTGTGTTGAATAGCAACGGTACGGAATAACAATGCAGAATAAAATAGAGTGAGATGCTACATTATCTGCGATAGCAGCGTCACTAAAGCGTTACGCGAGAAAGACAAGCTACGGTGCGATATCATATTCTTAATCATAACATGGCCAACATTGAACAAATTTATATATAAATGCACGTTTAACATCAGTTTAATATAGCAATTCCTTTGTTTTTTAGAACTTTGAACATGTATTTATATTAGGCGATTGTCAAGAGGGCCATGACTAGACCATGATAATCACGTGACTCCAATTCGTGCCGAAGCCTGTCTTTCTTGTTAGCCACGGGCGTTACGTTACTGTTATTGGATATTCTTTTAATTGTTGAAAGTTGGAACCGCTTTATAATGCTCCCGACTGCTATCACATTTAAACGGATTTCTAGATGCTAAAAAAGAAAGATTTAGGACTTTATAAAATCGAATTTAGGACTTTTAAGAGTTTAAATAAAATTAACAAATAATAATTTTTAATGTAGTAAATTTTTCATTTTAGGTGGAATTTATCTACAAAAAAAAAAATGGATGCTGACAGTAAGTGCTACTAAACTGAAGACTCAATTTATATCAGTGAAAGAGACTGATTGCTGATTGGACAATTTCAGTTCGCATAACAGGGATGCATTGACGCAGAAATTAACCTAACAACCTCTTACCTCTTTTATGTTAGGATGAATTTTTCCAAACGAACTTCGCTTCCAGAAAATTAGGTAAAATATTCCTCCCTTCTAAGACTAATATGGAACGAACCTGCCAGACCAGTGTTTATCTGTAAAAGCCCATTCACAATGAAAATTAAACATAACCGTAACAGAAACAGAGAAGTTTGCGGCCAGATTACCAAATGGGATCATTCACAATGATTCACATAAACACTGACATTACCATTACCGTTAGACGTTAACATGGAAGTTTGCAAACTTCAAACTTTCATGCTTATGCTTACGTGATTTGCAAACAGTACACAATCGTGGAGCGCTGAATTATACGACAGAATATGAGGAAATGGCGTCGTTGTTATGTTCCCATGGTTACCAAGTACTAAAGGCTTTACCAATAACCAAAAAATGTATTTAAAAATAGGCTTAAGGACTTTATTAATAGACGGTAGTATATTATACACACTACTTAAAGGGTGTAATTGATATCTTGTTATTTGAAGTGTTCTATCAGTGAGGAAGTGTGTTGTGTGAATGAAGTGTGTAGTGTCAGTGAAGTCTATTGTGTAAGTGAAATGTGTTGGTGTCAGTGAAGTGGCTGTGCAAAGTATTTGAACAGTGAAATGGCTAGAAGTGTTAGTGAAATCAGGTAGAATCAGTGCAGTGAGTGAGTTGACAGCGAAATAAGTGTAGTGCAGAAAGGTACTTGTGCAGGTATGAACCTGTCACACTCGTGGGTCTTAGTTCGAACTTAGGGTTAAGATACACATTAGATTTACTTTAAACGTTATTTTAAGTGACCATGCTTCATTTAATTTAGGATGCTCCTTATTATTATCTTATTATTATTATTATTATTATTATTATTATTATTATTATTATTATTATTGTTATTATTAATTATTGTTTTTATTAGTTGTGTTTATTATTAATTGTCATTGAATGTAATTAGTTACCACTGCCACCGTGTATATATCCATTTGCAGTGTGAATACATACATACATACATACAACATACATACATACATACATACATACATACATACATACATACATACATACATACATACATACATACATACATACATACATACATACATACATACATGTTTGCTGTTATGTTTATGTTCCCATCGTGAATGATGGTATGACTTCTTGATTTTACCGTAACGTTTACATTCTTAATTAATGCTTACGTTATGTTTAATTTTCATTGAGAATGAGCCTTAAGAGTTTTTTTTTTTGGTAACATTTTTGTAGTGGACATTTCGCAGTGGACTAATTGACTGATAGTCGTAATCGATTAGTAAAAACAATCTTTGTGCGAGATCGTGCGTATTTGCCTGTTTTCCGCACAGAGCCAATACACGGTAAGTGTGAAATACCACATTCAGTATTCCCAACGTAACACACATAACAATTTCCCTCTTCTTACCGCTTAAGCGCGACATTCATTTTACTGCTTTAGGCTTTTAACATATTATTTTTAGAGACGTTTAACATAGTAATAACTATAAATTGGAAACTTACCACTGCAATTTCACCTAAATTGCACTGTTAGTTATTGTTTTTAAATATTTGCAAAAATTAAGTAAAGTCTACTGCTCCACGAAACTTATTGCATTCCTGATACAAGTAACATTAAGGAAGCCGTGAAAAAATCAACAAGATTCCAGATGTGGATCTTATTACTGCAATATGTTATATAAATAATATTGTTAAAATATTAAAATGAAAAATAAATCATTACATAACCTTACCGTTTAAGTTCGCATTTATAGACTGGGGGGGGGGGGGGAAAGACAGACGTATATCACGGCCTGCTGGAGTATAGTAAACACAGAAAACATTTTATAGCAACAATGTTGAAGAAAGATATTTTGGTTTTCCGAAGTTGCCGTCATTAAACAGAAACCAACATGGAGATTTCATTGCAACTAATTAGAAATTCGTCTTTCAGGTATGTAATAAACGATCTTAGCACAAAATAATGTACGATACACGAGCGGTATGTTTGTTTTCATGTTCTCGGAAATTAAAAAAGCTCAACTACGTTTCGCTTTTTCAATCTTTTCCTCGACCATGAAAACGTCAACATACCGCTCTTGTAACGTAGCCTATATTACTATTTCAACCTAACAGAACTTTCTTCTATGTTACACAATAAGAATATGTAGTAGATTTGGAGTAGCCCGTACTGCTGAGGTGTACACTACAGACGAAGCTGCTACGGAACTTTCGCGGTGAATGAAATAGGACCGACCGGACGGAATTGTCTAGCGATCCGCGTTCATCCAGCCGTGCAAGTCCGTACTGTACGACTGCGTCCCTGAATAATTCATTGCGATAACGTAAGCCATTATCGAGCGTACTAGAATAGGACCACACAGTTTTTAGGTACGTTCGCTCATATAACACACATGCGAACATCATCTTATTTATGATTGTTCGTCCGCACAAAGCAAATTGTTATCACCAGACGAACTTTAAACTTTTTAAAAATCTCGTATTTAGCACATTCGCACTTTTTTTTTTAGAAGGGACGAAATGAAGATTGTTCATCTTCGATCAATTGTTTTGTATATTTGTTCTGGTGTTCATCACAGTCATATAATAATAATAATAATAATTAGGGCTAGGATTTTGATGAAATTGCATATTTTTTCTAGTAAGCCAGAAACATAGCCGCTTTAGTATTTGTATGTTATGTGATAAACTGAGTGTTTTAAGGCATAGTTGTTAGAGCATTTTTTGCCTGTTTCAACTCATAATAGCATCTTTTGTTTTATTCGGTCATTTTTTAAGCATTTTCATTTAATCTTCCATAAATCCCCATTATTAATTAAAATAATGTTTATTTCCTTTGATATTTTCTTTACATATTTTGTCTATTAATACCCATTATTTTGTATTTCTACCCAAATATTGTCATTTTAACGTAGTACACCCCATGCAATGGATCAGTCCAACCACCTCTTCAATATAGACTCCTCTATACCTCCTAATTCCGGATAAGACTGGCCTTGTGGTAGACTACATGGACACTAAAGTAAAGTAAACCCATGGCGCTACAGCCCATGAAGGGCCAAGACCGACCAGTTGACTGCTGACCTCACGTCCACATGCCGAAGCAGAGGTGAACTATCATACATGAGAACTACATCAGGTAAAATAATAATTAATTAAAGTGTACTACTTAGAAAAAATTATCTAAAATTTAATTTAATTACTAATCTAAATATTTAGTACAAAATCTCTTTTGCTACTAAGCCAATTATGTAAGATCAATTTTTAGGGCATTTTTAAGGGCATTTTTGAAAGATTTTTAGGTCATAAATGCATTATTTTAGGACATTTTTTCATGATTTATAGGTCATCAAAATCCTAGCCCTAATAATAATAATAATAATAATAATAATAATAATCTACGGGCTAAAGCAAGGAGATTACACTATCACCTTTACTTTTAACTTTGCTCTAGAATGTGCCATTAGGAAAGTTCAGGATACCAGGGAGGATTTGGAATTGCAGGTGTCTCTCTCTTTTTTTTTTCAAGTCTCTCATTAATCATTGATAGAAACATGGACATTACGACGAAATGAAGAGAAGCGAATAGAAGCATTTGAAATGTGGATATGGAGAAGAATGGAGTGTGTGAAGTGGACATACAGAATAAGAAATGAAGCTGTGTTGGAGAGAGTGGATGAAGAAAGAATGATGCTGAAACTGATCAGGAAGAGAAGAAGGAATTGGTTGGGTCACTGGCTGAGAAGAAACTGCCTACTGAGGGATGCACTGGAAGGAATGGTGAACGGGAGAAGAGTTCGGAGCAGAAGAAGATATCAGATAATAGACGACATTAAGATATATGGGTCATATGAAGAGACAAAGAGGAAGGCAGAAAATAGGAAAGATTGGAGAAAGCTGGGTTTGTAGTGAAAGACCTGCCCTTGGGCAGAACACTGAATGAATGATTTATGGTTCATTCTGAGGCGATTCTTCGACCTCATCTAGTGAAGTATCATCTAGATATCACCAATTCCATCGACGATAAAATTTAATACTACAGTAGTCTAGTAGCGTCGTTAAAGAAACTACTAAAAAAAAGTCTTTGCCGTAGTGTACTCCATGGCCAACAATTTTCTGCAAGTTAAGGAAGCATTTCTACACGCGTGACAAGTCCAGCGCTTCAACACTTGGAAATTGGAAGCGAGTGACCCAAGAAAGGGGACCATGTTGCCAGAATAGAAACCTAACTTTAATGTACTTCACTGCTTTCTCAACTCTCAAGCAATCAAACTGTAAAAGCAATTTGAACGATGATAACAATGCCATTAAACGCAAACATGGAGATGGCTTTGGAATGCAGACACAGATAATGGGTGCTCTCTCATTTGCTGGCTTGTTTACTCTGGTGCTGGTGAAGTTAATAATCCAAGTTTCGAGAAGAAGAGAAGGTCCATTAAAAAATTGCTCCCACGAAAGTGGCTACTGTACTTTTTCCCTGTATAGAGTAGATTTTTTCCTTCTTTAACAGGCAGCAGAAACACTCCCTCTATCAGGGAATCATACAGCTTATAGTTCGATAATAAAAGATATTCGGTGGTAAGAGTATCTATATATATAATTTGAACTGGTAATGGAAATTACGGAAAAACGGCTGAACGGATTTTAATGAATGACCCGTAATTTTGAAGCTAGGCATCCAAGGAATTTCAGAAAAATAGTAATTTTCAGTGAAGCGTTAGTTTTCCTATATAATTTTCCTATTTTCCAAAATCCATCTTTCGTCAGTTTTGAGAACTAATTAGTTGCACTTCAGAACAAAACAAAACACACACTACAATAAACAATAGGCTATTACACGAAGGCCATGACCTGCAGGATTGCGGACATATTTAGAGCTCAAATTCAATTGGTTATTAAAAACTTCAAGATTTGCTAATTTACAGGTCTGATTCTGCGGTGTGTAATTTTCTGAGTACAGCTGTGTATTGGATATTAAAATCTACAAAACTTGAGGTGATTTGATGATTTTATTACCATTAGAAATGAAATATTACTGTAGTTAATGCCATAATGTGAATATTTCATTAATTATACATATTAATGCTATATTGATGATATGAAACGTAAGTAGATGTAGAGAATATCTTAAATTAGATCTTCATTTCTATAATTTACTGAGTGGCGGCTATTATATAACTACAACACTTACGTAAGATAATAATATTGTAATTAAAAATAAAGTATTTTTATCGTTATTAATCAAGTGGTGTTGGGTCTTTTTCATATCCTTAATGATGGTGTGGTATATATATTTATATGCGTCATTCTCTTCTGTATTGGCTCGAGAGAGCGCAAAAATTAGTTCCTAAGGAAAGAACAAAAGGTATTATTTACTGATAAAATAAGAGGCCTACAAAATTTTGTAGTCTCCCGATCATTTACAGCAAGATATCTTAGCAGAATAAAATGATTTTACCCTCTACATTTCAAGCTCTACATGCAGCAGCTATACCAAGATGCTATGTCTATTGTTCGAAAGCATAGAAAACCTGACTTTTTAAACTTTCGCCTACAATCCACAATGACCTGAAATAGCTATTGCTTTACTCCCACATGAAAAACCTACTGATCGTCCTGACATTGTTACTTGCGTTTTCGAGTTGAAACTCAAAAACTGAAGGTGGATAAGTTCAAGAAAAAGTATTTGGCATAATAAACATTCAGAGGGAGTATGTTTCATTATAATGGAAGCAAATAACTTTCAAAATGTCTGGTATTCTTCATTGAAAATAAATCTGAACAATTTTTATTTGAACTTCTTATGGGCTTAGTTTGCAGCATTTGTTGCACAAGCCACTAGTATAGTATATACTGGACTTTTTTTTAGTAAGCACTCTTGTTAGTACGAATAAAAACATTTGAGTACCTACTCATTTTTTATTACATACTCATAACATGGAAGCATAGTAGAATATACTCAAGCATCCATCTTGTATATAATATACACTCATGCTTGATAAGAATAAAAGCTAGTATATTCTCATATTTGTAAGTTCGTTCTCATGTTATTCTGAGTATGGTTTGTAGCAGGCTCAATTCTGAATATCTGTTGATTTGTGTTCAGTTTAAAGTTAAATTAAAAAGAAATGGCATAATTTATGAACAATGTAGTACCTCATGGAAAAATATAGAAAAGGACGTGAACTTCAGAAGCCTTTAACGCTTCACAAAAGTGAATGTGAAAAAGGTTAAACACGTATTTGTTATTCATAAAAAAACATAACCTATAAGAATATGAATGGCTATCAAATTATAAGATTAGATTGTATTGTTAAGTATAATTAACAATTACAGTTTATTTTGTAAAATTTGAATTGCAAAATGCAATTACTTGTAAATTATATATAACTGCTCCATAATAAAAAATACAATTAGCATAACTGGAATTCTAGAAATGGATTGTAATCTCTATCCAACATCCCGTAATGACGATTTCTCAGTAGTATTTTCTTGTTTCCTGTTTTATTAACGTCACTTATCTGATTCAATCTATCTTTCATATTTATTTACTTATTTATTTATTCATTTATGTATTTTATTTATTTATATCTTTATTTATTTCATTTATTTACTTATTTATTCATTTACTTAATTAATTGATTTTATTTATTTAATTTTATTTATTTATTTATTTATTTATTTATTTATTTATTTATTTAACTATTTAATTTATGTATTTATTTATTTAAAATAATTAATTAAATGATTTAATTAATTTATTTTATTTACTTGTTTAATTACTTATTTATCCGTTATTAAAATTTACAAAAAGCAAAACATAAACCACTACAACATGCAGATAGTATGTGAAAGTCTAGAAAAAAATTGAGCATCACGGTGCAATGTGGTCAAAGAGGATAGGTAACTTTTAAACGATCAAGAAGGCTGTAGAGATGAGTAGGCTATAATATATAATATTCGCGTTAGGTAGAATGTCTTTATTCTTACGAAAATGAGTATGTTCTAGTGGTTACGAGTATATAATCACAGAAAATGCTCATACTCATAAGTATAAACCTTGAGAAAGTACTTAAGCTTTATTCTTACTATCCATTATCTTCGTTGTCATTAGGTTTAAACTGGATTTCTGAATCAAAAATCTTCACATTCACGTCCTCTGCTTCCCGGTTTATTATGGACCAGTCTGAAGTGTAGCTCATAAATACTGTTCCCTCGTTAGATAAAGACTAGAAGACAGAAATTTCTTCAAAAACCCCCCAAGAACTTCTCCGTGTAAATTAAAATATCTTTCTGACTAAACGCAGACAGAGAAAACTTTCAGTACCTACTATGAAACCAGAGAGTCGTTCAATGCATTAATGACAATCCCATTACACTGAGAGTTTTGCCATATGTTTGCGGGAGGACCTGCGATCGTTGCGGTACGCAGACTGTTTGCAAGCTGTTACGTGGCTTAAAATTACACTTTCATTCATAGTTTTCTGTCCAATGGTAGGTCTTTCACTGCAAACCCAGCATTCTCCAATTTTTCGCCTTCCTTGGAAAATAGTTTCCGCATACAGTCCATAAAATGGCACTTTTTAAAAATAATTTACATATACAGTAAACGTTCTGACGGTGATAAAAATTATTTTCAAAACAAGTAGATATGAAAAAAGTATGATGCAATAAGGAAAACTTACAAAAAGAATCAGGTAAATGGCGAAACATCGTAAAAGTATCATGTTTTGGTCCTACCCGTATATTTATATTGAAAATCATCCGAGATAAACCACTGAAAAATGTAATATACCGTATGACACAGAAGTCAGTTGACAAATGAGAAACATTACTCTAATTGAAAATACAATTGAAGACATTATTACAAAAACAACCCTTGTCAAAACTGCTGTATTTCAGGAGAACAATAAAAATAAATAGAACAACACATGTCAGCTGTTCCCGTACAACTGGTGTTTATCCTTGTGGCTATTGCACCTGACATGAGTCATTTTTGGAGTCTATAAACATTTGAAATAGTAGCAAATGTGTCCTTAACTCAATTTCATTAAAATAACTAGAGCTGTTTTTCTAATAATGTCTTCAATTGTATACAGTATGTTTACTACCCCAAATGGTCAAAATATGCTCCATTTACTTGAAGACAGTGCCTCACTCGATCCTGACATTCTTTTGTCACGCTTAAAAGTGTTGCAGGTGGTACGGGATGTGCTGGATAACATGGTTGATCATTTATTTCAAGCCATCTATAGCTATATGAGCCGTTCAGAGCAAAAGTGGTGTAAGTCAAAATTGGGTAATGAGGTTCAAAGTAAAAATTCTGTAAAATACAGTGCAAAGTAGCAATTAATATGTCCTTCCTGCTATCCACTGACTACTAATAGCTTAAATAAATTGAATATTAATTGCTACTTTGCGCTGTATTTTACAGAATGTTTACTTTAACCCTCATTACCCATTTTTGACTTACACTACTCTTTCTCTGAACGGCTCGTATGTAGGCTCTGTCTGAAAAACTTGCTGTTTCATAAATCCCCATGGGAATAAATCAACGGGAGTGAAGTCCGGTGACCGTGGAGGCCATGACTGAGGTCCACCTCGTCCAACTGAACATCTCATTTAGTTTCTGGCGACAAAACACGACACTGAAATGTTGTTTAATTGCATTGGTACAGTATGTTCAAAATGTGTAGCTTCACGTCCCACACATTGTTTATAACGTTTCTGAAGATTATTGAACACGTTGACGAACAAAGGTTGCTGTAAGAAAACAAAAAATGACGTTATCTTCTCGCGTAATTCGGGAATATTTTTAAGTGGGTCATCATCTTGAAAACTGATTCTTTCAACATGCCCCATATGTAGACATCTGGAGCCGTGAGATCCGGGGAGCATGAAGGGTACGAGGATGGAGTTTCACGAGAAATTAGGCGACCAAAGTGTCGTTGCAGAAGGACAAATGACTCCCCCGCAGTGTGGGATGTAGCTCCATCTTGCTGCAGCCATTGTCGTTGGAGGGTAAGTTTCTGGCACGAAAGAAACGGCGCAAATCCCGCACGAATGAGGTAATAATGAGATCTCTGTAGAGTGCCTGATTCTCTGTTTTCGAATTCTATGCAGTATCCTCGACGAAATAAGGGCCCAATATTCCGTGACCGGACACGGCGCACCAAATCGTAACCCATGCACTGTGTATGTGGTTTCTGTATAACGACATCAGGCCGTTCAAACCCTAAAAAGCGAGTTGTTTGCTGGTTGATGTAGCCATCGAGGTGAATATGGCTTTCATCTGAAAATCATATGTTGCAGATGGATCCTGATACTGTTCTTCAACGTGAAACAAACTTGGCCCATTCTGACGTCACTCCGTATGACCGGAAATATTGCTCGATAATAAACACCTTCCCCTCTGTTGTAAGAACCATAATTGCAGAAATCAACACAACATTGAATTCACAATATGTCAAACTACAGGGTATCCACCATGAACTGACACATTTGAAACTGCTGTATAATTCATACTGCTTGGGGTAAAAAGAAAAGAATGCATGCAATATCAAGAGTAACTCACCAAGTTTTATCAAAAAAATCAGTACACCTCAACATGAGATCCTCTCGTTGCACGAAGAACATCTAGCCTGAATTCAAATTCCTGCCAGGTCTTCTGAAGCATCTCGGGCGTAACGGAATTGACGGCATCTCTTATGCGGTCGCGTAGCTGTTGAAGATCACGAATTTTGTGGCCTGTATACACTTTGTTCTTGACATATCCCCACAAGAAAAAGTCTAGAGGTGATCGAGGTGGCCATCTTGTCGGTCCATCACGCCCAATCCAGCGACCGGGAAATTGTGTGTCGAGAAATTCTCGAACGATCAGGCTCCAATGTGGTGGGGCGCCGTCCTGTTGAAAGATGACGTTCGGCTGCAAATGCATTAACTGAGGCACAACAAATTGATCCAACATGTCGAGGTAGGTATTGCGCGTAACTGTTTGTTCTGCAAAGAAAAAGGGGCCGATAATCAAATTGTGCACCAGTCCGCACCACACATTTAATTTCGGGCTTCACGAATGTGTTCCACAATGCAGCGTGGGTTTTCTGACCCCCAAATACGCGCATTATGTGTGTTGACTTTGCCCGATAAATGAAAAGTGGCCTCATCAGAAAAAGCAATGCGAGTTTAAAATGTTGGGTCTTCATCAATGTGCTGTAACATGTCGATAGCAAATGCCTGCCTCTTATTACCGTCATCTGGTTTCAGTTCATGAACCAACTGCAATTTGTATGCATGAAACCCAAGAGGGCGATGCAGTATTTTATGTACCGTGGACTTCGGCATCTGCAGTTCTCGTCCCGCTTGTCGAACTGACTTGCGTGGACTTCGTTCATACGCCTGTCTCACTGCTGCTACACGCTCCTCTGATACGCGCACATTACCGCCACCATGCAATTTCACCACACTTCCCGTTGCTGTTTCCATGTCTTAATGGTGGTCCGTGATGGTGGGTCCTTCTGGAACACGCGCCGAAAGTTGCGTTGCACTTGAATCACCGAATTTGTTTCAGCATACCACCAGATCGCTTGTGCTCGCTCTTGCGCTGTCGCCATTTTGACTTAAGCTACCGCAGCGCCACGTACAACCTCTCGCGCGGGTTTTTAAAAATAGCCAACGAAATTTCCACAGTTTCTCTACATATTGCAATGCATGTTACCAACTTATTTCCATTCATTGATTTTTGGCAGCCAAATGAAATGTGTCAGGTTCATGGTGGACACACTGTATTATAATAAGCAATAAATAAATACTTTGTTGCTAGGGAAACTTGGACAGCAGATGAGCGACAATTCTTGTGTCGTTTGTTTTGCCACATACCGTATGTCTAATAGTACCTAATATTTTGAACTGACCATCATGGTCTAGTGGTCAGAGCTCCTGAGGTCCTGGGTTCGATTCCCGGGTAGAGCACAGGAATTTTTCCTTAAAGGGGATTATTCCTGTGTTCGTCCTTGGTCTGGAAGTTAGGTTAAGTTTAGATTTAAGACATTTAAGACCTCTCGTGGAGCCACATAAAATCATCATCATCCTATCATATCATCGGGGTAATGTAACTCCGCCTTCCAGACTTCCCAACCTCAGAAATGAGTTACACCTAAGCCACTGCAAGGTGGTGGTGGTGGTGGTGGTGGTGGTGGTGGTGGTGGTGGTGGTGGTGGTGGTGGTGGTGAATATATTGATGAAGACAATGTCGAAGAAGAGCAGGAAAAGGAGAAAGATGATAACTTGACAATTATGAGTGGAAAAATAGAAGAGAATGTTATCTCTTATTCTAAAGCAAGCTCTAGATCTCCAACTTATCGAAGAAAGAACTGGCATCATAATGGTATCATAATGAAGGTGAATTTTAAAGTTGAGGAATAACAACTGATGCGTATATCACTCGTAAATTTGTAAATTTTTAATTATCGATTTATATTCACTTCATTCTGAGGCTACATTAAATTCCATGATCGTGCACTGAATTCGATAGTGCGGCATGTTAAGGGAAAACAATACTACGCATTTGATGTAAGCCAATTTGATACTCCACGCTGAAGGTAATCTATACAGGCCTAACTTATTTAAAAGTTGGCATGGCGCTGCTATCGGGAGGGTTGATATAATCTTGTCATTCATGTTTATCTGTCCGCTGTTTGCGAAGTCACGGCCCTCTGTAATCGAAACACGTGCATATGACATCAATGTTGAATTATACTGTACGTGATTATAGATGGCGTCCGGTTGAAAGGACAATTCTGGCTGTTACCAAAAACAAGGGTTGGTAGGACTGTATATTTTATATTGTTATGTTGTGTTGGCACTCTCATTAGTTTTATACCGCATTCTGTGTAGCTGCATACAAGGCTCTGCTTGACTTACGATGGAAAATGGCATATTAATATAATTTGGTGATAAAAATAAAAATGAGTATATGGTATACACTAGACTTTTTTTAGTAAGTACTCTTGTTAGTAAGAATAAAAACATTTGAGTACTTAGGGGAGTAGTGGGTACAGTGAGACACAAAATATTAAGACATATGTATGCAAGTGATAATTCAAGTATTTTTAAAATCAAGTGCAATAGAAATAGACATTAAAACATGGAGTATAATAATACATAAACAAAAATGTTAATATAAAAAGGACATAATATACAATACGTGTTTGTCAAAAAAAAATGCAAATGTCTCACTGTTCCCATTAAGGAGGGTACAATGAGACACCACAGTGTCTATTAACGGACATTGAAATAATTTACATTTATTTCAAAAGAAAGGAAAGCTTGCTGTCTCTTTATCTTGACATGATCTGTAGGCTTATTTAGAATCATTTTGATGTCTGACTTCGAAACCATTGAAACATCTGAAACATTTGGAAAAGTGAATTTTCCATGACATTTCAAACTTTTGCGAAAAAATAAAATGAATTTTTGGCGACAACAAAACTTATAATTATAAGAATTTAATGTAATTCTTTATTACTTTCTTAACATTTTCTTAAATTTTGTGAATTTTTTTTTTATTTATGAAACCATTATAATGTAATGTATTCATTATGATTTTAAGCTACAGTTCCTGAATTGGTTACTAGTACGTTCATTTTTAATGTTAGTTACTGGTAAATGTAACATAATTACAGTTTGTTTTTGCAAATCATTGGTACATGGGAAGAGTGAGACGTCTCAGTGTACCCTTCAATGGCATGTCTCACTGTTCCCTTTACGAATAGTTCATTTAAAAATGACGCCATCACTTCAAAATTAAAACAAGAAAGGCGAAACTTTGCCAAACACAATCTCAAATACCATAGTATTAGGTAACAAAACATTCATATTTATATCTCACTTGTATATCCAATATAACATTCATTAAACACAAGCCAAAATTTTACTTTTAGAGTGAAAAATTACGAATTATTTTTTCATCACCCAACTTTATAACTAGAATCAAATTCGAATATGAAAATACTGTTACTTTACTCATGCAACATACAACTCCACTGTTACCAACATCTCAACATCAAAATTTACTATCTAATAAAAAATGTCTCACTGTTCTCCCTGTCTTACTGTACCCACTTCTCCCCTACTCATTTTTCATTACATACTCATAATATGGTAGTATAGTAGAATATACTCGTGTTCATCTTGTACAGAATATATACTCATATTTGATAAGAATAAAAGCTAGTATATTCTCATTTTTATAAGTTGTTTCTCGTGTTATTCTGAGTATGGTTTGTAGTAGGCTCAGTTCTGAGTATTTGTTGATTTGTGTTCAGTTTAAAGTTAAGTCTGAAAAAATTGCAGAATTTATGAACGATGTAGTGTCTAATGGAAAAATATAGAAAAACAGTACGTGGATTCAAAAAAAACTTCAAAAGCCTTTAATGCTTCACAAGAGTCGATGTAAATTGTTTAAATACGTATTTGTTCTTCATAAAAAAACATTAGGTAGCCTATCTATAAAAATGTGAATGACTATCAAATTATAAAACTAGACTGTATGGTTATTTATAATAAAATAACAATAGTTACAGGTTATTTTACAAAATATGAATTATAAACGGTTTCCGAGTATTATTTTCTTGTTTTCTGTTTTATTAATGCCACTTTTCTGATTCACTCTCCCTTTAATGTTTGTTTGTTTGACTATATGTGTCCGTCTATCTGTTTATTTATTTTATTAATTAATTGATTCATTGTTTATTTATTTTATTTATTTAATTAATTAATTTTATTTATTCATTTTATTAATTTAATGTAATCTATTTAATTAATTTTATTTTATTTATTTATTTATTTATTTATTTATTTATTTATTTATTTATTTATTTATTTATTTATTTATTTATTTATGTATTTATTTATTTGTTTATTTATCAATTTACAAAATTTACAAAATTGAAAATACAAACCACTACAGCATGCCGACAGCATGTGAAAGTCTATAAAAAAAATTGAGCATCATGATGCGATCATAGTCTACTATATACAGTCACGAAGCTTGAGTTTTGAGGGTGCTAGAAACAATAGACTGTGACGGTACTATTTTGCATTGCCCGTAATGAGGCGATATTAGCGATCCTAGTGGTGAGCAACTATCTAATGTTTGCATATTTACTACGTATCGAGCTTCGCGACTGTATATACTTGATTGTCATGCGATGTGGTTAAAGAGGATATATAACACGAGTATAGGCTACTAACATTTAAATGATCAAGAAGGCTGTCGAGATGAGTATGTATGCGCGTTACGTAGAATGTTTTTATTCTTACGAAAATGAGTATGTTCTAGTGGTTACGAGTATATACAGTCACAGAAAGTGCTCATACTCATAACTACAAACCTTGAGAAAGTACCTCAGTTTTATTCTTACTACCCATTATGTCCCAAATATATTCCTAAGCACCTTATTCTCAAACACAAAAGTAAAATACATTACTATTTCCAATAGATTCCTTAGATGTTCTGATTAAATCAAGTATTATTTATCCTTAATTAAAACTAGTGGAAAAACTAACAAAATACAATAGTCTATGCTTCCTATTAAATTCATGTGTAGGCCTATTTCAATTGTTGTGAAACAATTATTTTCTCGCATATTTTCTCCTGAGCTTATTGACATAGTTTTACATATATATTTTGATGTACCGAAGTACATATGATATTTCCATGCAGATATTCTGCGTCATCATATGATGAAAGAGTGATGGAACGGAGAAAAATTCTCTCCGGCGCCGGGATTTGAACCCGGGCTTTCAGCTCTACGTGCTGATGCTTTATCCACTAAGCCACGCCAGATACAACCCCGACGCCGTTTAGAATCGTCTCAGATTAAGCTCCATCTCTTGGGTTCCCTCTAGTGGCTGTAAAACCCGGGTTCAAATCCCGGCGCCGGAGAGAATTTTTCTCCGTTCCATCACTCTTTCATCATATGATGACGCAGAATATCTGCATGGAAATATCATATGTACTTCGGTACATCAAAATATATATGATATGCGTAATAAATCACTTTGTGATTTAAGACGGCGCCCATACCGTCGGATCCCGGCCAACCAGTCACTCATTCGAGTGCACCTCAACACATGTATGGACTTCGGTCCTGCGTTCATAGACATCTATGACGTAGTGGAGAGGGCGGCCACTAGAGAGAACCCAAGAGATGGAGCTTAATCCGAGACGATTCTAAACGGCGTCGGGGTTGTATCCGGCGTGGCTTAGTGGATAAAGCATCAGCACGTAGAGCTGAAAACCCGGGTTCAAATCCCGGCGCCGTAGAGAATTTTTCTCCGTTCCATCACTCTTTCATCATATGATGACGCAGAATATCTGCATGGAAATATCATATGTACTTCGGTACATCAAAATATATATGATATGCGTAATAAATCACTTTGTGATTTAAGACGGCGCCCATACCGTCGGATCCCGGCCAACCAGTCACTCATTCGAGTGCACCTCAACACATGTATGGACTTCGGTCCTGCGTTCATAGACATCTATGACGTATTGGAGAGGGCGGCCACTAGAGAGAACCCAAGAGATGGAGCTTAATCTGAGACGATTCTAAACGGCGTCGGGGTTGTATCCGGCGTGGCTTAGTGGATAAAGTATCAGCACGTAGAGCTGAAAACCCGGGTTCAAATCCCGGCGCCATAGAGAATTTTTCTCCGTTCCATCACTCTTTCATCATATGATGACGCAGAATATCTGCATGGAAATATCATATGTACTTCGGTACATCAAAATATATATGATATGCGTAATAAATCACTTTGTGATTTAAGACGGCGCCCATACCGTCGGATCCCGGCCAACCAGTCACTCATTCGAGTGCACCTCAACACATGTATGGACTTCGGTCCTGCGTTCATAGACATCTATGACGTAGTGGAGAGGGCGGCCACTAGAGAGAACCCAAGAGATGGAGCTTAATCTGAGACGATTCTAAACGGCGTCGGGGTTGTATCCGGCGTGGCTTAGTGGATAAAGCATCAGCACATAGAGCTGAAAACTCGGGTTCAAATCCCGGCGCCGTAGAGAATTTTTCTCCGTTCTATCACTCTTTCATCATATGATGACGCAGAATATCTGCATGGAAATATCATATGTACTTCGGTACATCAAAATATATATGATATGTGTAATAAATCACTTTGTGATTTAAGACGGCGCCCATACCGTCGGATCCCGGCCAACCAGTCACTCATTCGAGTGCACCTCAACACATGTATGGACTTCGGTCCTGCGTTCATAGACATCTATGACGTAGTGGAGAGGGCGGCCACTAGAGAGAACCCAAGAGATGGAGCTTAATCTGAGACGATTCTAAACGGCGTCGGGGTTGTATCCGGCGTGGCTTAGTGGATAAAGTATCAGCACGTAGAGCTGAAAACCCGGGTTCAAATCCCGGCGCCGTAGAGAATTTTTCTCCGTTCCATCACTCTTTCATCATATGATGACGCAGAATATCTGCATGGAAATATCATATGTACTTCGGTACATCAAAATATATATGATATGCGTAATAAATCACTTTGTGATTTAAGACGGCGCCCATACCGTCGGATCCCGGCCAACCAGTCACTCATTCGAGTGCACCTCAACACATGTATGGACTTCGGTCCTGCGTTCATAGACATCTATGACGTAGTGGAGAGGGCGGCCACTAGAGAGAACCCAAGAGATGGAGCTTAATCTGAGACGATTCTAAACGGCGTCGGGGTTGTATCCGGCGTGGCTTAGTGGATAAAGCATCAGCACATAGAACTGAAAACTCGGGTTCAAATCCCGGCGCCGTAGAGAATTTTTCTCCGTTCCATCACTCTTTCATCATATGATGACGCAGAATATCTGCATGGAAATATCATATGTACTTCGGTACATCAAAATATATATGATATGCGTAATAAATCACTTTGTGATTTAAGACGGCGCCCATACCGTCGGATCCCGGCCAACCAGTCACTCATTCGAGTGCACCTCAACACATGTATGGACTTCGGTCCTGCGTTCATAGACATCTATGACGTAGTGGAGAGGGCGGCCACTAGAGAGAACCCAAGAGATGGAGCTTAATCTGAGACGATTCTAAACGGCGTCGGGGTTGTATCCGGCGTGGCTTAGTGGATAAAGCATCAGCACGTAGAGCTGAAAACCCGGGTTCAAATCCCGGCGGCGGAGAGAATTTTTCTCCGTTCCATCACTCTTTCATCATAGTTTTACATGTTAACTTGCAACGACATTTAGAGGCAGCTGTGAAACTATTATGGCTGGCTTCTTTGTTTCAAAACCATGTCAAGCAAACGCTGGTAGATAGTTTTATTGGCATTTTTCAATAAAGCCTGTAACATACAGTATAACGCCGCGTGGTATAAATAAGACGCGTTGCTACGATACAACCTGCTGCTAGGCAACAACAGTTATTTGATCGATTAGCGGCTGCAGACAGATTACTTTCTATTGTCATGAGTCCATTTCAAGAAGCTGATTGTACTTGGACCTTTCATGCATTCCAGTGATTCTTACGTCTCATTTCGTTGCTACTGCAACCCACACAAAGCAGTCAGTCTTCTGTGCAGGGGCCATTGAGCGATCAGCCCAGCTTAGACAAAGAGCTACATTACAAAGTATAAGGAAGTTTCTGCATGAATCTTAAAACATTAATTTCATTATTGTAGTAGACATGTTTTCAATGCTTCAGATCTAGACACACTTTATATATAGTTTTCTCTCGAAAACAATTCATTTGGTTAATCCTTTGAAGAGGTGGAAAAATTCAAATATCTTGGAGCAACAGTAACAAATATAAATGACACTCGGGTGGAAATTAAAATGCAGAATAAATATGGGAAATGCCTGTTATTATTCCGGTTGAGAAGCTTTTCGACATCCAGTCTGCTGTCAAAAAAAAATCTGAAAATTGGAATTTATAAAAGTTATATTACCGGTAGTTCTGTATGGTTGTGAAACTTGGACTCTCACTTTGAGAGAGGAACAGAGATTAAGGGTGTTTGAGAATAAGGTTCTTAGGAAAATATTTGGGGCTAAGAGAGATGAAGTTACAGGAGAATGGAGAAAGCTACACAACGCAGAACTGCACGATTGTATTCTTCACCTGGCATAATTTTATTTTAGAAGGTTATTTTACGACGCTTTGTCAACATCTTAGGTTATTTAGCGTCTGAATGAGATGAAGGGGATAATGCCGGTGAAATTAGTCCGGGTCCAACACCGAAAGTTACCCAACATTTGCTCATATTGGGTTGAGAGAAAACCCCGGAAAAAACCTCAACCAGGTAACTTGCCCCGACCGGGAATCGAACCCGAACCACCTGGTTTCGCGGCTAGACGCGCTAACCGTTACTCCACAGGTGTGGACACCTGGCATAATTAGGATCATTAAATCCAGACGTTTGAGATGGGCAGGCATGTAGCACGTATGGGCAAATACAGAAATGCATATAGAATATTAGTTGGGAGACCGGAGGGAAAACACCTTTGGGGAGGCAGAGACGTAGATGGGAGGATAATTTAAAATGGATTTGAGGGAGGTGGAATATAATGGTACAGACTAGATTAATCTTGCTCAGAATAGGGACCGATGGCGGGCTTACGTGAGGGCGGCAATGAACCTTCGGGTTCCTTAAAAGTCATTTGTAAGTAAGTATTATTCAATTCAGAGTTAGTGAATATGCGAAACTGTACATTTTAACGAAGTAATCTGACTAGAGATTTTGATGTATCTAGAGAAAATTAAAACTCGAGTGGGATGTAACTGGCTATTAAAGCATTAGAAGGATGTATATAAAGATTAGCAGAAATAAAGTACTATAATACGATAAAATATTAATTGACGTACCAAAATATTAAACTGTCTTGAAAATGTATCATTGTACCAAAGAATAAAGGCATGTTAGATATACCATAAGTAGAAATGTATGGTATAAATCATATAGAACCTATAAATCTTGAATATAAATAAAATTTAATAGATAATAATTTATTACCAATATTAATCCTAGAAACTTCGTTTCCAAATCAACCACCTAAAAAGCTTGGCAATGGTGTGTTATGATGAGCTGAACTCTTGTTACCAATTGTGCCAACTATATGCTTTTCATCGAACTCTATGGACGATTACTAGTCAAGAAGGCTTTGTTGATTCAGTTTCATTTTTATTAAAACAGTTGTATTCCACTTCAATTATAAATATATATTAAACAATCTCTCACACGTGACTATCCATAATCTCATATCAGAAACTATAACATAACCTAAATAATATAAACAAAAGATAAATGATAATTTCAAGGGAAAAATTATTCTGGGGCCAGGTATCGAGCCGGGACCTTTGGCTAAACGCACCAAGACTGTACCAACTCAGCAAGCCAAGAACTGTACCAAACCCCGGCTCAATTTATCCCTTTATATCCTCAGACCTCAAAATGGGCTGACAACTGTGAAGCAACCAAACACTGAGTGCACACAAACTCTGTGTGACTTGAATTGTGGTTTTCAGTTAACGAACAGTAACGAAATGTGGTTTTATGTTAACGAACAGTAACATGTATTATGCAAATCTAGCTTTCAGGTATATCTTCCTTGAACAATTTCAAGGGAAAAATTCTTCCGGGACCGGATATCGAACAATTGATGGGTTCAGAGCAATAGTGGGCCAAGCGCTATTTATTAAAAACGGAGAAAGCAAGGGTTAAGTTAAGTGAATACCATAGTTTAATGAAGATTGACATATCATTTAGTTTTAATGTGTATACTTTATATTACTTGCTATATGTTTCATTTAATTATGATAAACATATAATTTTAACCCTTGTGTTCTACGATTTTAATATATGGCGCTTGGCCCATTATGGTTCTGAATCCTTCAATTTTCTCTTGAAATTATTCAAATTAACTTCACAAAGAGCTATAACTAAAAGCTAGATTTTCATCATAAATGATAGGAAAGTTTTACTTAAGGATGATGAAATAAACATGAATAATTTTAAAAAGTACAATTATTGAAAGTACAATGTTGGCAAACAAAGAAATAAATGCTAAGGAGGTGATAAAAACAAGTGCTAGAGAGATGTTAAAAATTGTAGGATAAGCAGCCATAATTGGTTGAAACACGTCTTTCGGTACCGTTTTATTGGTCAAAAATAGTATGACGTAGTAAAACTGTAATATTCGAAGTAATGTGACTACAAGTAATGGCAAAATATAGTTTGATAACTGAGATATGCGAGATGCAATATCCGAACTGCTCTTGTATTTATTGTATTGTTAAATATACATAAATGCGCGTGTCACTGAAGATCATTGCTCCCATGCCTATTGAGTCAGTCTATCAAACATTTTATTTTTATTTTATTGGGTTATTTTACGACGCTGTATCAACATCTAGGTTATTTAGCGTCTGAATGAGATGAAGGTGATAATGCCGGTGAAATGAATCCGGGGTCCAGCACCGAAAGTTACCCAGCATTTGCTCGTATTGGGTTGAGGGAAAACCCCGGAAAAAACCTCAACCAGGTAACTTGCCCCGACCGAGATTCGAACCCGGGCCACCTGGTTTCGCGGCCAGACGCGCTGACCGTTACTCCACAGGTGTGGACTCTATCAAACAGCGTCAGATTGTTTTAAGAACGGAGTTCCATAAACATATCAAGAATCTATTGCGATTTTTCCTGGAATCTCTCCACATACGCCTAATGGCCACTTTTCTTCTCTGCCTTTCCAAGTGATGCATTTAGTATAGATTCCAGGCGTTTCCCTGGTTCCGTTTCCTACGTCCTATATGTTGCCTACATTCAGGGCAGTCCGGAAGCAATCAATGCTCGTCTATTTAAAGGAAAAGGCAGGTTTCGCGTATGTTTCCAATCTAGGTTGTCCTCGAAATGTGAAGACATGAATTAAAGACTAAAACTCTCCGGTGACAGTATTTGAACCTGCAATCTCCGGCGTAAAAGCTCAGCGTAAAACCCGTTATAGAATAACACGCGAGTGGAACAGAGTGGCATGATCGGTCGAACTAGTCACGATGCAGTGGGGAAGTGTTTACGGAATTGTCTATAAAACGGCGGGATAGTATAACTTCACAATCCACAGGATCAGTTGATTCATCCGGAATAATGTTGATTCAACTAGGTAACACATAATCATAATAATGATTAATTAACAGAAATTAAACGCAGTATTAACGGGAAATGCCTGTTATTATTCGGTTCAGAAGCTTTTGTCATCTAGTCTGCTGTCAAAAAATCTTGAAGTTAGAATTTATAAAACAGTTATATTACCGGTTGTTCTGTATGGCTGTAAAACTTGGACTCTCATTTTGAAAGAGGAACAGAGATTAATTGTGTTTGAGAATAAGGTCATTAGGAAAATATTTGGGGCTAAGAGGCATGAAGTTACAAAAGAATGGAGAAAGTTACACAACGCAGAACTGCACGCATTATATTCTTCAACTGACATAATTTTTTTTTAATCCGTGGCGCTACAGCCCGTGAAGGGCCTAGACCGACCAGCCGGCTGCTGGCTTCACGCCCACATGCCGAAGCAGAGGTGGACGATCATCCACCCAGAATGGAGGTATCCTGTGGTTAGCACGATGATCCCCCCAGCCGTTATAGCTGGTATTCGCAACCGGATTTCGCTACCTATCGTAGCTCCCCAAGTGCATCACGATGCTGGGTGAGCACCGGTCCCATACACTGGCCGAAATTTCATGAGAAAATTTCTTCCCCCATGAGGACTCGAACCAGCGCGCATTCCGTAACGCGAGTCCTAGGCGGGATGCCTTAGACCGCGACGCCACGGCGCGGGACACTGACATAATTAGGAACATTAAATCCAGACGTTTGAGATGGATAGGGCATGTAGCACGTATGGACGAATTCAGAAATGCATGTAGAGTGTTAGTTGGGAGGCCGGAGAAAAAAAGATCTTTGGGGAGGCCGAGACGTAGATGGGAGGATATTAAAATGAATTTGAGGAAGGTGGAATATGATGATAGAGACTGGATTAATCTTGCACAGGATACGGACCAATGGTGGACTTATGTGAGGGCGGCAATGAACCCCCGGGTTCCTTAAAAGCCGTAAGTGTTTATTCAATGCCGATTTCAACTGTAGATCTCATTAACGTTGAAATTCAACCCGAGCGAGAAGTGATCGGCGAATTTTGCCTGCAGCTCTTTCATGGTCATTTGCGTGCCATATATCTACGAAACAATCTACAACTTTCTGTCCCTCCAAGAGGAACTCTTTCTAAGGATGTAATGCTCTTTATCACCTATTGCCTTAAGCCGGGTTTACACCGAGGACGACAGCACCACAAAGTAGCAATCTGTCTGCTGGATATTAGCCCGAAGGCTATCACTTATGTAGAGTATGTGATCCACCGACTTGAATTGTAACCTTGACAACGGGATTCAACATCCTTCGTTCGGTCACTCAACTGGCAATCACGATTCAGTTTTAATGATGGATAGCTGCAAGGACAATAATGAAGATTCGATACATTAATCTGCATGTAGAGGAATCAGTCCTGGACAAATCTGTAACAAAGATCCTCAGACTACAGCAACACGTCATCGTGTAAGAGAAGAGAACGCCAGCGAACAAGTTGCGGTGGCTTCCAAGAGTGTCTTAACCTTGCCAAGGTCGACCGGTTGCTCGCAGCTACCGTGTTTTAAAGGTTCCTGATACTTCCTTAAGGGCTTCAAGCCGTACGCATGCAAGACTTTAGATCACAAGACAGAAATAGAAATGAAACAGACACTAGAAGAAATCGAAGCTTCCATAATTATTATCATTATATGAACGCCATAACATGTGGTCGGACATTATTTACTGAGAAACGTAAAAAAAAAAATAAAATAATAAAATCCCAGAGGAGAGAAAATAACAAAACAAGATAAAATAACGTCTACCCAGCTACTGATGCGAGCTCAAGAGATTATGAGGCAGAGAAATATTATTATTATTATTATTATTATTATTATTATTATTATTATTATTATTATTATTATTATTATTATTATTATTAATTTATCCTTCGAAGAGGTGGAAAAATTAAAATATCTTGGAGTAAGAGTAACAAATACAAACGACACTCGGGAGGAAATTAAACGCAGAATAAATATGGGAAATGCTTGTAATTATTCGGTTAAGAAGCTTTTGTCATCTAGTCTGCTGTCAAAAAATCTGAAAGTTAGAATTTATAAAACAGTTATATTACCGGTTGTTCTTTATGGTTATGAAACTTGGATTCTCATTTTGAAAGAGGAACGGAGATTAAGGCTGTTTGAGCTCAGTAACAACCTCTTTGGGTTTTTCCGAAGTTTTCCTCAACTGTAAGACAATTTTCAGGTAATCTCGAAGCAAATTCTCTGTGTCATCTGCCCAAAATACTATGCCGTTATGACTAATTCCACCCACCTAAATAGTCTTGCAGTTGATATAGCATCTTTAAATCGCAGATTATAAACATCCATATCGGAGTTTACCTCAAGCTACATTACTCTATCTGGTGGTCTCTGGTCCTCCCACTGAGGTGGCATCCCATTGACACATGACTGTGGCACGAATCCACAATTGCCACCTTCATACTGTGCGAGAAATAACGGTTTCATTACTGATTGCATAAATAGTATCATGATGCAATGAGCTGGACTGACACGCTGCAACTGTGTGGCTGTCGATCATTGTGATCTGCATGCAGGCAGTGGAACCGTTACTTGATTCGAACCTCTAAAGCGACATCACTGGTTAATGCAAAACGCAGTCAATGTCGTTTAGCGGCAATTACAACTGCATACATTATTCATAGTGTCATTTATATTTACTTGCACTAACCCAGGCGGACAAGTTTCCACCATTTATTCCACTCAGCCAATCACCCTTCTCCGTCAATACGAGTTCGTTCACACTTACATATCATAGGTGGGATATCATTTGCCTATCTATCCAGGGGTTCACACTCAGAATTTTTCTCAGCCCACCCAGCATCGTGATGCACATGGGGAGCTACGATAGGTAGCGAAATCCGGTTGCGAATGCCAGCTATAACGGCTGGGGGGATCATCGTGCTAACCACACGATACCTCCATTCTGGTTGGATGATCGTCCACCTCTGCTTCAGCATGTGGGCGTGAGGCCAGCAGCCGGCTGGTCGGTCTAGGCCCTTCACGGGCTGTAGCGCCACGGATTATTATTATTATTATTATTATTATTACTATTATTATTATTATAAATAATATCGTTTTACAGGTTTTCAGTCCACGTAGTACTATGAGCGAGTGGAGTATGTGGGCCAAGGGCGCACCGACGGGAGGGTTAGTCGGGTCCGGATCCCCACCTCAAAGGAATAAGTTGTAATATTTTTACTGAAGTTTTAAACAATGATAGCATATAATGTATATATATATATATATAATTTGAACTGGTAATGGAAATTATAGGAAAACGGCTGAACGGATTTTAATAAATGATCCTCATTTTGAAGCTTGGAACCCAAAATTTTTCAGAAAAATAGTAGTTTTCAGTGAAATGTTAATTTTCCTATTTTCTAAAATTCATCTGTTGTCAGTTTTGAGAAATCAGAATAAAACAAAACACAAACACACTACAATAAACAATAGGCTATTACACGAAGGCCATGACCTGCAGGATTGCTGACATATTTAGAGTTCAAATTCAATTCAGTTAAATAAGTTAAATTAGGTTTATTACCGAATTAAATCGATAGAGAAATAATATAATTATTTGTTATTAAAAACTTCAAGACTTACTAAAAATAATTTACAGGTCTGATTCTGTGGTGTGTAATTTTCTGAGTACAGCTGTGTATTGGATATTAAAATCTACAAAACTTGAGGTGGTTTGATGACATTATTACCATTAGAAATGAAATATTATTATAGTTAATGCCATGATGTGACTATTTTTCATTAATTATACATATTAATTATATAGTGATGATATGAAAGTGAAACGTTTTGGTGTTATGTACGTAGATGCAGAGAATATCTTAAATTAGATCTTCATCTCTATAATTTACTGAGTGGCGGCTATTATATATAGCCTATAAAACTAGAAAACTTACGTAAGATAATATTTTTATTGTTATTAATCAAGTGGGGTTGGGTCTTTTTCATATACTTAATGGCGGTGTGATGTAGATATTTATATGCGTCATTCTCTTCAGTATTGGCTCGAGAGAACGCAAAAATTACAGTTCCTAAGGAAAGACCAAAAGGTATTACTTATTGATAAAACAAGAGGCCTACAAAATTTTGTAGTCTTCCGATCATTTCAGCAAGATCTTTTAGCAGGATAAAATGATTTTACCCTCTACATTTCAAGCTCTACATGCAGCAGCTATACTAAAATGCTATGTATATTGTTCGAAAGCATGGCAAACACGACTTTTTTTTTAACTTTCACCTACAATCCACAATGACCTGAAATAGCTACTGCTTTACTTCCACATGAAAAACTCACTGATCGTCCTGACATTGTTACTTGCGTTTTCGCGTTGAAACTCAAAAACTGAAGGTGGATAAGTTCAAGAAAAAGTATTTGGCACAAAATACCATTCAGAGGGAGTATGTTTCATTATTATGGAAGCACATAACTTTCTAAATATCTGGTATTCTTCATTGAAAATAAATCTGAAAAATGTTTATTTGAACGTCTAATGAACTTAGTTTGCAGCACTTCCTGCACAAGCCACTAGTTCTGCTATAATTTCACCGAAATGATTCACGTACATAACACTTTTGATTTGACATTCATTGTGACATCACAGTTTCTCTACAAGATGGTAACGAACTAAAGAAAAAGTCTAGGAGACTTGACTTTGATTCGTTTAAAAAAAAAAAAAATGGAAGATATGTATGCGTGTGTGTGTGTGTGTGCATTTATGTAACAACATCCTTTTATTGGATCACCCCCAAGAGAAATTCCTGGGTGCGCCATTGATTTGGGCTACAAACGTACAAGAGCAGGAACGAAACAATTGACTGGAGATTATTTTAAAAATATCTGTTAGCGATATATTAAGCAAAAAGAAATCGGAAACTTTGTACAATGGAGTCTACTTTTCTGTGTGATATAAGAGGTGAGGTGAGGATGATAAGGTATGAGGCAAATGAAGGGCTATGAGACATGACTTTAAGCCCGATTCAGACGGAGATAGTGTACAGAAGTCAGGTACTTCAAGCCTCTAAACTTGATATTATTATGATGTACCGAAGTACGTATGATATTTCCGTGCAGGAATTCTATGTTACCATATGATGAAGGATGGATGGAGCGGACTGGGACTTGAACCCGGATTTTCAGCTCTACGTGCTGACGCTTTATCCACTAAGGCACACCGGATTCCAGTTCCGATGCCGGATTGAATCCTCTCAATTTAAGTTCCACCTCACTAAAGGTTGGCCACTAAAGGGAAACTAAAAGATGGAATCTAACTGACAGGATTCAATCCGGCATCGGAACTGGAATCCTGTGGCTTAGTGGATAAAGTGTCAGCATGTAGAGCTGAAAACCCGGGTTCGAGTCCCGGTGTCGGAGAGAATTTTTCTCCGATCCACCCATCCTTCATCTAAACTTCGCGCCTTACTTGCGATCACTAGACTTCGGATTTTAGGTAAAAAACCTATTTTAATCCTTAAAAGATAAGTTCATAAAACTTGCCAGTACACTTTTTACATAAAACTTTGCCTAAAATTTGAATTTTAATAGCACGTAAAATGCCTATTTTGTCGACAAAGTCTATTTTGACCTATTAAGTATGTTTTATCTCTAATAGGTCAAAACACCCATTTTTAATTTCGAAAATTTGTATTTTAAATTCCAAACGTGTTCCTGGTTCTGTTGGAAATAAAGTATGGGGGCAAGTTCTGCAGAGAAATGTAGGACTGAAGGACCTGCGTACTGCTTCAGATATCCTAGCAGGAAGAACACGGATTTACACTGTAACATTCCTGTCCAACTAGTGTCAACATTGGAAAAACGCTCCTGTTACTTCAGTGGATGTGGAGCGTTCATTTTCAGCATACAAGCTTGTATTGATTGACTGACGGTATTGCTTTTTAGTTGAAAATTTAGAAAAAGTATTAGTAATTTATTGAGAAGCTAATTATGGACATTAACGGACAAGGCTTGGTAAAAATTGATTATATATGACTTGTTTGTGTACTGAATTTATGTGAAACTTATTTTTCACATTTAATTGTTCAGTTTATGTATAACTAGTTAGATATCTGTTGTTCTTGTACTTTTAGTAGTAGTGATGGTAACGGTGTCAAAGCATTTAAAATTATTAAATTCTATAAGTGAATTCCTAATGATTTGGAACATGTTTTGTTAGAGTCTATTTTCAATTTTTAGAGACTATTTTCTACGCTTTTAAGCCTATTTTAGGCACCTAAAATTACATTTTAACGACCTAAAAATCCGTACCCTAGTAATCACACGAAGACTCCAAACTTGGAACCATGTTTCACGTATAAAGAACGGGCGTTGAATGTTGTTTGTTCTTGAGTGATATTTGTAGTATTGGACATACACTGTTCAATGATATTTATCTTCTACATCAATGTTCTGGAAACTTTGTTCCTTGAGTTCAGTAACAAGTTTTTTAAATAATTCACTTTCGCTTTTACTGAAGTACCTATTCCTTGTGCCGTATATTTCATAGCAGTTCATTACTCTCATATACTTCTAAAATTGTTATATCGTTGACAATCCACTCAGGGACACTCATTATTAATTTCACAATAAACCACACACGCTATCTGCTTGCAATTTGCTACAAGCAGTGCTGCCAACCCCGAATTCACTTTGCTGCTACATCACCTTAAAACAGATTTGAAACTTAAGGCTTGTACGGTGGTTGTGATTTGAAGATATATATTTGGTATTTTCAATGGTGTGTTCAGATTTAATTTCCCCGATGATACGGGCTATTTCATATGAAATCGATCAGTAAAAAACCTCGCATTTTTTAATACTCTAATTTTTTCCCTATTTATACAAGGTGCTGAGGAGAGTGCATTTTCAAAAATATACTATCGAAAGTCAAACGGTTTTCGTACTATTGAGCGACAAATTTAGCGTATTTTATAAAAACAAGCCTCTTTCAGCGCTCAGAACTCTGGAACCATTAACTGCAGAACATTGAACGAGAGCTTATTTTGAAGCTGACATTTGGTAGGTTATGATAAGAAGTAATCCTTATTTTTATTGTACACAGAGAGACAGATAATCTGATTTTACTTACTTTTAGGCTTTTTGCTCATTTGTAAAAATGTAAAAAATATTGAGAAAAAACCTTGCATTATTAAGAGGGATTCGGCATTGTTTGCTTAGTGGCTCGGCAATAAGTTTCGAGGGTATTAAATAAATTATTTTCACACGCCTGGACTTGAACGGCACAGTACTGCACGCACTGGCCGAGAGCTGAAAATAAGCGAGCGTTGGGCATCATTTTACTCCTGTGTTTATGAAAACTTGTGATAAAGCTAGCCCAACCATGACTGGTAGACAACACATCACGTGTTTGTCTCCTGGCCTTGCTTGTCTCGACTACCTACAGTCAGCTGGTTAGTTCACGCGGGTACTATATATTTCCTTTATTTGATATTTTCAATACTTTCTTATCAACGTCCCACCAGTAAAAAATATGTGTTTATTTGTACTTTCAATGCGGAATCTAAACATATATTTTAAAAATATTTTTTCGTGGGCAAAGGCGTCTTAATGAAGAAAAATCTAAATTTCTCCATTTCCATAAAAAGTAAGGAAAACTGTTTACATGTCAATATAAACTATAATTTCTCAGTATCAAAATAAACCATGATTTTAATCATTGGGTGAAAGGGTTTCGGAGCTACAACAGTTTAAAGTTGCTAATTTGATGAAAATACGATAAATTTAAATATTTTTAATTTAAACACTATGAAGTTCTGATGCCTCAAACTTTGCACAAAGCATTGTATCATAGTTGTCTACGGACAGAAAAGGTTTCATTGTATTTAAAAACTTCAAGGTCAATTTTCTCTATATTTCGGTCGATTTGAGATGGAATAGCCCATACGGAACTATTTCCAGGTTCCATCACAAAGATCATACCCATAAGTGCCGCCTAATCTACTTTGTTCGTTACGTTTGGCTAGCCAGACAACTGAATAGCTCGTTAGCTGCTCGGTGACAGTGGTCCTCACCAGATTAAATGTTAAAAAACAAGACAGATCACAGTAGACATGCTTTCAGTTGGAGTACTGGCTTACCGGAATGAAAGGTTAATTATTGCTCATTGGTTGTATGTTACGCCCCCTCACTTTCCAAACTTTAAAACGGATAAAGAAAATCCTTAAATTGCTATTAAAATAAATCCTTTTAGAAAAAAATAAAATAAAACAAAATAAAAGCCACCGGCGTGACTCAGTCGGTTAAGGCGCTCGCCTGCCGATCTGAAGTTGCGCTCGGGCGCGGGTTCGATCCCCGCTTGGACTGATTACCTGGTTGGGTTTTTTCCGAGGTTTTCCCCAGCCGTAAGGTGAATACCAGGTAATCTATGGCGAATCCTCAGCCTCATCTCGCCAAATACCATCTCGCTATCACCAATCTCATCGACGCTAAATAACCTAAACGCCATTTCATACAAGTTGAGAGGATTTGAAAGCATTTCTTTCCCCTTCTACTTTCTCTGAGTTCGTCAGCGATAGCGTAAATGACATTTCATACAAGTTGAGAGGATGCAAAAGCATTTATTTCACTTTACGCTGTCGCTGACGAACTCAGAGAAAGTAGAAGGGGAAAGAAATGCTTTCAAATCCTCTCAACTTGTATGAAATGGCGTTTAGTAGTTGATACAGCGTCGTTAAATAACCAACTAAAAAAAATAAAACTTCATTGCAGGTGGTGAAATAAATGTTGATAAGATCTTTAAATGTTTTCCGTCCTTCTCATTCATTCATAGTGTTCTGCCCAAGGGCAGGTCTTTCACTGCAAACCCAGCATTCTCCAGTTTTTCCTGTTTTCTGCCTTCCTCTTTGTCTCCGCATATGATCCATATATCTTAATGTCGTCTATCATCTGATATCTACTTCTGCCCCGAACTCTTCTCCCGTTCACCATTCCTTCCAGTGCATCCTTCACTAGGCAGTTTCTTCTCAGCCAGTGACCCAGCCAATTCCTTTTCCTCTTCCTGATTAGTGACAGCATCATTTTTTCTTCACCTACTCTTTCCAACACGCTTCGTCCTTCTCAATGAATCGTAATAAGGTACATTAACCTTCTACCCAAAGGCAAACTGAGTTTACAATATTGACGCAGTACTGCAGTGAAACCAGTTTCAAGAATCCGAGATTGTAAAACATTTACAGACGTGTTTATCACATCTCAGAATAGAACAGAATTGCTCTGCAAGTTATGTTATTGCATGTTCGAATTATTGCCACCATAACTTAGAAACCTATTATCTTATTTCACACATAAGGGTTTTAGGAATCTCAGAAAATAGCTATTGATATTTTAGTAAGTTACTGCCAATTAATTTTGAAAGTTTATATTTTTTGCTCAATTCGGCAATTTTAGAGTACGAAGAGAAGAGAAAGAAAACAGACTTAACCTGGAAATCCAATACGTAAGTTAATTTATACACCAGTAATTCACTTTTTAAGAATTAAGTAGAACATCTTTAAGTCGTTACTTGATTTCGAGGAATGTGAAAAAAAAAACTGCCTTAGAATTTTAGAGTATGAAGAGAAGAGGACGAAAACAGACTTAATCTGGAAATCCAATACGTAAGTTAATTTATACATTAGTTAAATCACTTTTTAAGATTTAAGTAGAACATATTTAAGTCGTTACTTCATTTCTAGGAATATAAAACAAAACTGTCTCAGAATTTTAGAGTACGAATAGAAGAGGAATAAAACAGACAACCTGGAAATCCAATACGTTAGTTAATTTATACACTAGTTAAATTACTTTTACGATTTAAGTAGTACATCTTTAAGTCGTTATTTGATTTTGAGGAATATGAAACAAAAAAAAAACTACCTTAGAATTTTACAGTACGAAGAGAAGAGGAAGAAAACAGACTTAACCTGAAAATCTAAAACGTAAGTTAATTTATACACTAGTTAAATCACTTTTAAGATTTAAGTAGAACATCTTTAAGTAGTTATTTCATTTCGAGGAATATAAAACAAAACTGTCTTAGAATGTTAGAGTACGAAGAGAAGAGGAAGAAAACAGACTTAATCTGGAAGTCCAATACGTTAGTTAATTTATACACTAGTTAACACTTTTTAAGATTTAAGTAGAACATTTTTAAGTCGTTATTTGATTTCGAGGAATATGAAACAAAAAAAAAATGCCTTAGAATTTTATTTAGAGTATGAAGAGAAAATTAAGAAAACAAACTTAACCTGGAAATCCAATATGTAAGTTAATTTATATACTAGTTAAATTACTTTTTAAGATTTAAGTAGCACATTTTTAAATCGTTATTTCATTTCGAGGAATATAAAACAAACAAAAAAAAAAGAGGCTTAGAATTTTAGAGCACGAAAATAAGAAGAAGAAAACAAACTTAATCTGGAAATTCAATACGTAAGTGAATTTATACACTAGTTAAATCACTTTTAATATTTAAGTAGAACATCTTTAAGTCGTTATTTGATTTCGAGGAATATGAAACAAAAAAACTGCCTTAGAATTTTAGAGAACGAAAAGAAGAGGAAGAAAACAAACTTAACCCGGAAATAGAATACGTAAGTGAATTCATACACCAGTTAAGTCACTTTTAATATTTAAGTAGAACATCTTTAAGTCGTTATTTGATTTCGAGGAATATGAAACAAAAAAAAAACTGCCTTAGAATTTTAGAGAACGAAAAGAAGAGGAAGAAAACAAACTTAACCCGGAAATAGAATATATAACTGAATTCATACACCAGTTAAGTCACTTTTAATATTTAAGTAGAACATCTTTAAGTCGTTATTTGATTTTGAGGAATATGAAACAAAAAAAAACTACCTTAGAATTTTACAGTACGAAGTGAAGAGGAAGAAAACAGATTTAACCTGAAAATCTAAAACGTAAGTTAATTTATAAACTAGTTAAATCACTTTTAAGATTTAAGTAGAACATCTTTAAGTAGTTATTTCATTTCAAGGAATATGAAACAAAAAAAAACTGGCTTAGAATTTTAGAGCACGAAAATAAGAAGAAGAAAACAAACTTAATCTGGAAATTCAATACGTAAGTGAATTTATACACTAGTTAAATCACTTTTAATATTTAAGTAGAACATCTTTAAGTCGTTATTTGATTTTGAGGAATATGAAACAAAAAAAAAACTACCTTAGAATTTTACAGTACGAAGTGAAGAGGAAGAAAACAGACTTAACCTGAAAATCTAAAGCGTAAGTTAATTTATAAACTAGTTAAATCACTTTTAAGATTTAAGTAGAACATCTTTAAGTAGTTATTTCATTTCAAGGAATATGAAACAAAAGAAAACTGGCTTAGAATTTTAGAGCACGAAAATAAGAAGAAGAAAACAAACTTAATCTGGAAATTCAATACGTAAGTGAATTTATACACTAGTTAAATCACTTGTAATATTTAAGTAGAACATCTTTAAGTCGTTATTTGATTTTGAGGAATATGAAACAAAAAAAAACTACCTTAGAATTTTACAGTACGAAGTGAAGAGGAAGAAAACAGACTTAACCTGAAAATCTAAAACGTAAGTTAATTTATAAACTAGTTAAATCACTTTTAAGATTTAAGTAGAACATATTTAAGTAGTTATTTCATTTCAAGGAATATGAAACAAAAAAAAAACTGGCTTAGAATTTTAGAGCACGAAAATAAGAAGAAAACAAACTTAATCTGGAAATTCAATACGTAAGTGAATTTATACACTAGTTAAATCACTTTTAATATTTAAGTAGAACATCTTTAAGTCGTTATTTGATTTCGAGGAATATGAAACAAAAAAACTGCCTTAGAATTTTAGAGAACGAAAAGAAGAGGAAGAAAACAAACTTAACCCGGAAATAGAATACGTAAGTGAATTCATAACCCGGTTAAGTCACTTTTAATACTTAAGTAGAACATCTTTAAGTCGTTATTTGATTTTGAGGAATATGAAACAAAAAAAAAACTACCTTAGAATTTTACAGTACGAAGAGAAGAAGAAAACAAACTTAACTTAGAAATTCAATATGTAAGTGAACTTATACACAGTTAAATCACTTTTAATATTTAAGTACAACATCTTTAAGTCGTTATTTCATATCGAGCAATATGAAACAAAAAAACTGCCTAAGAATTTTAGAGCAGGAAGAAAAGGAGGAGGAGGAGGAGGAGAAGAAGAAGAAGAAGAAGAAGAAGAAGGAGAAGAAGAAGAAGAAGAAAACAGACTTAACCTGGAAATTCAATATGTAAGTTAATATATGTATTAGTTAAATTTAAGATTTAAGTAGAACATCTTTATGTCGTTACTTGATTTCTAGGAATACGGGACAAAAACGGGGGTGGGGAATTTTAGAGAAAGAAGAGGAAAAAAAAAAAAAAAAAAAAAGGAAACAGACTTAACCTGGAAATTCAATAGTTATGTAAGTTAACTGGTTATATATTTTATTATAATTTTTTTCTCATTATGATTCATTGGCGGAGACTAATAGGAAGGCAGAAAATAGAAAAGACTGGAGAATGCTGGGTTTGCAGTGAAAGATCTGCTGTGGGGCAGAACACTACGAATGAATGAATGAATTATTCATTGGAAGAATGCTCACCATTAAGCGAGACGACTCTTGAAGAAAAATGAAAGCCTCTTCCCATCTTCCTAAAAAGAACAATATTTTTGGAAGCAGCTGACAGATTTGCCTAGTCTACTTTGTTCTGCGGTCCTGTATAACTCCGCGCTAAACGGCGCCGACTTCAGTCCTCTTCATTATTTGTGTTCACAGCCATTCATTGCCTTTAAACACTGAAGTTTTAGTGACCTATATACAAAACGAGCGGCTTCTCAAACAGAAAGTAAGAGTCTTCTAATAACATAATCAATAACGAATGGGCCCCTGTGTAATAAAATACTAATGCGAAACAGAAGTTGTGACCCGTGTCATCGATCACTTTGTCAGTTTGTTCAATAGCAATAATGTGTTATCGAAATCAGACCTGAAGGAGCAGCGCTCCAGCGACCAGCACTTGAGCACTGGGGCGTGGATGTCCTTATAACAACTTGGAACTTCTAACTATTTCACATTACAAAGCACGGGTCGTATTGTTTGTATACAGGATAGCCTCACGGCTGTCCAAGTGGCACTGGTATAGTTTTAGGCAAAACACTGTTACAATCATATGTGTGCTTGAAAACGAGTGGAACAAGCTATTACTTCCTTCTATTTATGACTTTTCTTGTTCAGCTTTGGCATGGCAATTGACCATACTTTAATTTCGTATTTTCACTTACTATAGACATGACATTCCACTAAAAATGACAACTTTTTCATAATCATTTTTTCTTTCAACCAAATTTTGAGAGCATGTTTACTATGTTTGGGGAAATAGCAATAGCATATCTAAAAAAAAAAAAAATAAAATAAAAAAAAACTATACGCATTTTAACAGGGTCTGCATATGACGCTTAATGTAGATCACTATTTATTTTTTTTTTTTATTTTAAAAGTAAATCCATGGCGCTACAGCCCTGAAGGGCCAAGTCCCACCAGACAGCTGCTGGCCTCACGTTCACATGCCGAAGCAGAGGTGGACGATCATCCAACCAGAATAATAATAATAATAATAATGATTTATTTTAGCTGGCAGAGTTAAGGCCGTAAGGCCTTCTCTTCCACTCAACCAGCAAAAAGTGTATATACATATGCATGAACTTACAAAGAATTCAACAATTTGATTTAGATGAGAGTTACATGTATACAAGAGTTATTTACGAATTAAACAACAAAATACTATGAACTATTAATTAAACACTGAAATAAACTGTGTAGCAGAATTAAGCTAAAATACATAGAATGTTAATATATTTCAAATGATATTAGATAATAGAAAGAGATTATTATGAGACAATGGAGGTATCGTGTGGTTAGCATGATGATCTCACCAGCCGTTATAGCTGGTTTGCTGAACCGGATTTTCGCTACCTATCGTAGCTCCCCAAGTACATCACGATGCTGAGTGGGCACCGGTCCTATACACTGGCCGAAATTTCATGAGAAAATTTCTTTCCTCATGGGGACTCGAACCAGCGCTTTTTTAATTTTAACTGTCATAAATTTATATATATTCCAATGTCTAATGAAAATTATGAAAAACCTTAATACTTATCACCCTAAAACAGAAGTTCATCATTATAATACAAGGTACAATTATTGTTTTTCAGAACCTAGAGTTAGATTAAGTAAGTCCAAAAAATGGTTCAATTCTATTGCTATAACACTGTTTAATAAGTTACCACAAAACGCACACGATGCAAGTTATATACAATTTAAAACTGTTTTGTATAACTGGTTAATCAACCATCCATTCTACAATATTAGTGAATTTCTTGACTCCACTGTAAATGTATTCTAAATTTATAAGCTGCATTGTTCTGTATTATTACGATTATTATTAGTATTGGTTATTGTTATTATTATTATTACCAGTGTTGTATTTCATTTGTTTTGTTGTATTCATCTGTTTTTATATTAAATTCCATGTCAAATATTTTTTATCTCTTGTAATTTAGTATATTCTATGTCTATTGCAACAAACTGTTCCTCATGACATTAATAAACGATTGATTGACTGATTGATTGATTGATTGATCGATATGTGAAGGACTAACAAAATTCAATTCTGAACAATCACGGTCAAACAAAGAGAAATCTATTCTTCGAAACATTGTGTTTATATTTTTGATAATTAGTAATGGAAAAAGTCCAAACTGCTCATCTATTGAAGAGTACACTGCAGGATTCCTTAGACCACGGCGTCACGGCGCGGAACAACGTTGTCTGACATTTCCTTTAAATGTGGGAATTGTTATACGTACCGTTCCTTATAAATTCCCACAGCTACAAATCACACGGCATGAGGTCTTGACAGGAATTTGCACGTATGCCGACTGTTCTTCTGTTAGCCAACGTTTCTCTAGGTTTTATCTACAGCAGACCCTCTACAATTTGCTCTATTTATATTCCTATATCATGCTCCTGTTGCCAATGACGATATCAGGAAATTGCTTAGGTATATATTCTTTTTATCGACAATGGGTAACGTGTATCGTATTTTCGGCATGATCACACTCTAAAATTATTGATTAACATCTCTATTTTCTTTAGAAGTTTGATACATACATTTTTTATTACCGGAAGTTGCCAACTAAGTTTCATGAGAGCATAATCGGTCAGGCAGCTTAAAGAAACTCTCTGGAATAAGTCCTATTTCGCATACAATATGACGTTGTACGAGTCCATTCGCCAGAATCACACAGAATTGTGATATAGGCCTACACAAAATTAGCTAAACGATTTCCTTTTTTATTCTTATTATATAAAAATAGCACCACACGACTAATGACGAGGTGTGGAATAACAAAGGTACTTCTCATTGTCTGACCGTGATTGTTCACATTTGTGTGTATGACCCTCTCCATGGAGGTAATAATGATGTGGAATCATGATTGGGGTCATCATACTCATCATCGTTCCGACAATTACATTTGAGCACTGCTCGTGGGACGTCCAATGGTTGTTCGTCACATTTATAATCCTTTGTTGTCATTGATAGTCGTGTTTCTTCTACCACTGTTCTCTGCTCTTTCCAATACACCACCTGTACCTCTTTTCTTTTTTTGCTGTATTTCCACCCATGTAACTTTTAACCTACCACATCTATTAGATACACTTCAACCTTTTATTTATTTATTTATTTATTTATTTATTTACTTATTTATTTCCTTATTTATTTAGTTACTTATTTTATTTTTGTTTATTTATTTACTTATTTATTTTATTTACTTATTTTATTTTATTTATTTTTACTTATTTATTTATTTACTTATTTATTTGCTTATTTACTTATTTTATTTATTTATTTTATTTATTTATTTACTCATTTATTTAGTAACTTATTTTATTATGTTTATTTACTTATTTATTTTATTTATTTATTTTACTTACTTATTTTAATTTAATTTATTTTTTACTTATTTATTTATTTACTTATTTTATTTATTTACTTATTTATTTTATTTACTTATTTTAATTTTATTTATTTTTTACTTATTTATTTATTTACTGATTTACTTATTTATTTTATTTACTTATTTATTTGCTTATTTATTTACTTATTTATTTTATTTGTTTATTTACTTATTTTAGTTACTTATTTTATTATGTATATTTATTTACTTATTTTAATTTTATTTATTCTTTTACTTATTTATTTACTTATTTTATTTACTTATTTATTTGCTTATTTATTTTATTTTATTTATTTACTTATTTATTTAGTTACTTATTTGATTATGTTTATTTATTTACTTATTTATTTTATTTGCTTATTTTAATTTTATTTGTTTTTTTTACTTATTTATTTACTTATTTTATTTATTTATTTACTTATTTATTTTATTTACTTATTTATTTTATTTAGTTATTTATTTACTTATTTATTTCCTTATTTATTTTATTTCATTTATTTACTTATTTATTTTATTTGTTTATTTACTTATTTATTTAGTTACTTATTTTATTATGTTTATTTATTTACTTATTTTAATTTTATTAATTTCTTACTTATTTATTTATCTACTTATTTACTTATTTTACTTAAGTATGTATTACTTAATTTCTTTTTTTAAATCATGTGTCGCATCCATATACTGTATCAGGACTTTCACAATGTCCATTAAAAACAGAAAATTTCGTTTCACAATATTTCAGCATCGAATATGGCTGTTGCAGAGAGTAGGAATTATGCCTCTAATTAGTAATACAGTCCTGTGTGTTGCTTTATGAAACGTACACGGAAGCTATTATTTGATTTTAAGGTAATAGATTGAATTTTCTCATATAGCTGCAGAGTAGATGAATGTTGTTTAAAATACAGTGTGCTTTCTGCACAACCTGGCACTTTTCGCATATGGACAACTGCTATCAGCAAAATTCAGGAAATTAAGGGGTTAGGTACAGCTTACAGCAATAAAATTTTGGAAATATTCAACATTTTTCCCTCCATTACTGTATCTTGTACAACATGAAAATGTGTATGTGTAAAACATTGTCCTTCTGCTATATGAAAAAAATATTTTTACGATTAAAAAAAATTATTTGTACCTTTTTTCAAAATTCAAAATGGTGACAGTTCACTGTGCAGTGATGAAGCGTTTCCCTCATAACTCAAAAACTATCCAACATTCTGTGATGAAATTTTTTGTGTATATTTATGCATATCATATCTACAAAATGATGCAAAATCACTTCTCTACCTTTGATAGATTGTCTGATAAAAATAAATTAATCTAAAAGAATGGTCAAATATCACTATTTCCTTCTAACACAGAATAAAAAAAAAATATTATTTATTAAGGAATGTCGTTGGAAGAGCATGATATTGTAAACATGAATTTCAGCAATAAAATAAAAGCGAGAGAACATAAAAAAGTTAACAAGTTTATGAGTTACGAGAGAAAAGTTTCATCACTGCATTGTGAACTGCCACCATTTTGAATTTTGAAAAGAAAAAAAATTTTTTCGTAAAAATATATATAGGCCTACATATTTTTTGCATATAGCAGAAAGACAGTGTTTTACACATACCAATTTTCATCACTGTACATTGGAGGAATATTTCCAAAAATTTTATTGCTGTAAATTGTACCTAACCACTCAACATCCAAATTGTCATATTTATACTCAAAGAATTCAATCTGAAGATAAAATGCCTGCAGGTAGAGTAAGAAAAGACTCCAACTCTGATGTAGGTAATTTGCAGACTTCTTAAGAATGAATTAACAATCACTGTTTGTCGGAGATAATTGGATGGCTATGGATCGCGGAGAACAGTATAGGGTACGTACGATATATTGCACAGTAGTGTCTTGGATTTCAAGAAAAGCAAAAAATGTCGAAAATCTTGCTTATTAACACAGAATTATTACAGTTCGTTTCGAGTCCAGACGCGCTGACCGTTACTCCACAGGTGTGGACTAGGATGGTGAAGATAAAAAACGAGAAAATAAGGCAACAGAAAAGCTGGAGACACGGACTCTGCAATGGCTGATGGAAGATGGCCAAAGAAAACTCTTGAACGGTCTCCTTCCGAAAGATTGAAACGAAGCGCTCTGAGAATTACCCGGAAGAAAAGTATGCTCCAGAACATGATGCAAAGAAATGTACCTGAAGGTTCATGGGCCTATAGAGACGCCAATTTATAAAAGGCAACTGATGACAAGTGGAGATGTAGTAAAAACCATCCATCGTGCTCGAAAGAATTTACAAACCTCAAGCCCAATGGTGAACATGGATACCGGAAGTTACTGCTTCTGCTTGTGATCGAAGCTGCGGTAGTTCTAGTGGGCCAACTCGACTCACCCCACTAACGACGTCTAATAAATATTCAGCTGGTGCTAAAAGTTTCTGTAAACAGTCGTGATAAACGGCGCCGGTGTGCTGTTAACCGTCAAGAAGATGCCAATTATAACACCAACAATGACTGTAAGCGTGTGCGATGATTCAGCAGGCAGTGAACCTAAACTATACGTGCCTCAATGGACGTAAAGGAAACTTCCTTACATGCACGAACCAAGGCATTCGAAATAACACTTTTCCAAGAACCCCGACAAAACCACAACTCAGATCTCGTCCACAAGAGCCACTATGACGTTTTAATAAAAGATTTCAAGGTTGACCTTTGCGCCTCGCTAACCACAAGATGAGAGAGTCACGCTGCTTGTGAATTGTCTAGTATTGGTTTATTATCCTCGTGAAAATGGGGACAGAACGAATCGAAGGGTTGATGGTGGTGATTTATTTTCTATGGCATGCAATTATACAGCAACTATTGTACCACCTCTACCACTAATACTACAACCATCAGTTTCATGAATTGTGTGCCTTGTCAGGTCTGTTATGTTTTCAGAAAACAGTTATTCTCTTTTTTTTTCGGTCTTTCAAGTTACCATTTTCTCCTTGGATTGTAAATATAAAGGATTTTTGTACTTGTCATGCGACATATATCTAGTTATTTTTATATGCTGGAATACTTTCGTGGATTTCGCAAATATACTTTTTGTTTTTGTCCAATAACTCATATCCCGCACCCCATGTCACAAATTAATATTTTTTTCGACATCGCTAATTCAACGATGTTGTATTCTTTGCACGGTTACCTAGCGTCATTGGAATTGGTGATAACTAGACTTCGTGGAATTGCCACGAGAATCGTAAGGTTTACTGCGCACGTGGTATAGACTGTATGAGAAGGCGGCGTGCAACGGATGGAGTATGCCTCTGGTGTAAACACTGAGCAGTATACTGCGGTTACAATAAAACCTGTATCCTGCATTCAAGAAATATAATGAATGATCATTGAAGTAGGAAGCGTCTAAACATGTAAATACACAATTATTTCATAGTGAGATATATTAACTCTTAAAATTTAATGTAACATACTCACATCATCCTTGAATATGTGCATTGCAGTGAAGAGTTACGTACATTTTGAGCGACTGCAAAGTAACCTCCTTCCATGGTCACTTAAACAGTTTTTATTTTCGGAAAATGTACGTTCAACATCACACGATGTAATACGTACATATTTGAACAACGGGAAGTCACTACATTTTAGTACACCAACTTCAGACGTCTTGTCGTGACCTGATGGTACATCATTTATAATACGAAGTTGTGAATAGGCAGAATTTTTAGCAATAATGTTCCTCAACTTACACTTTACTTTTTCTGAAATTAGTGAATTGTTATTTTGGTTAACGGTTTGTGATACTTTATCCACTATATTAAGGGCTTCTGAGAGTTGTAGTTTAGACGATTCTAACAGGGTGATGCTTTTGGACACGATTTTAAAATTAGAATCAATGAACAGAATACCTTCCAATAGCTGTTCAGAAGGCAATGATTTTACAACTGCAACAGCGGAACTGTCTGTGCTGTCCAATGCATCAATTACCTCCATTATTTTGTCGTAATGTTCTGCATAATAATTAACAGCATCCAACCACGTTCCCCAACGGGTCTAGACTGGCTGCGGGGGTAAGGGTATTCCAGGGGCAATTATTTGTAACAGCAACACTCTCATTGTAGTATGTTTGATTGAATTCTTGTCTGCACTGAACAAATGTTAAGCTTTGACTATTCCAACCACAGTAATGCAAAAACAAGTGCTTACATAGGTATGCATTAGCTGTAGCTGCTCTATTTGGACCGGTCACAACTCTTAACATGAACTGCTTATACTACGAGACTGGGCGGTCGCTCACCTCCTCTATACTACCGTACATCGGCAACCTGATTGCATGCTGCGTGTGGCAATTCAACGAAGTCTAGTGATAACATTATGATGATTATCTCCACAGAATACCTGACATTTGCCTTACGGAAAGACTCAACCACGTAATCGGTTCAAGCGGAATTCGAACCCACGCCCGAGCGAAGTCTTGGAGAACTAGTTCGCTCGCTAAACTGCAGACCGCATTAGTGAGTTAGAAATCTCTAATAATAATAGGCCTAGATAACAACTCTTGTAGTGAATTGCATTTTTCTTTTTGTGCTGCCGAATCAAAGTAAGTTTACCCACTAGACCTCGGAACTTCATGCAATTGCATGTTTTTATTGATCTGGAATATTGAAATAGTAATATGCGTTACAAGAGCGGTATGTTGACGTTTTCATGGTCGAGGAAAAGATTGAAAAAGCGAAACGTAGTCGAGCTTTTTTAATTTCCGAGAACATGAAAACAAACATACCGCTCGTGTATCGTACATTATTTTGTGCGAAGATCGTTTATTACATACCTGAAAGACGAATTTCTAATTATTTGCAATGAAATCTCCATCTTGGTTTCTGTTCAATGACGCCAACTTTTAAAAACTAAAATATCTATCTTCAACATTGTTGCTATAAAATTTTTTCTGTGTTTACTATATTCCAGCAGGCCGTGATATACGTCTGTCTTTTTTCCCCCCAATCTATAAATGCGAACTTAAAACAAACGGTAAGGTTATGTAATGATTTATTTTTCATTTTAATATTTTAACAATATTATTTATATAACATATTGCAGTAATAACATCAGCATCTGGAATCTTGTTGATTTTTTCACGGCTTCCTTAATGTTATTTGCATTACAAATGCAGTAACTTTTGTGGTGTTGTAGAATTTACTTAATTTTTGCAAATATTTAAAAACAATAATTAACAGTGCAATTTAGGTGAAATTGCAATGGTAAGTTTCCAATTTATAATTATTACTATGTTAAACGTCTCTAAAAATAATATGTTAAAAGCATAAAGCAGTAAAATGAATATGGCGCTTAAGCGGTAAGAAGAGGGAAATTGTTATATGTGTTACGTTGGGAATACTGAATGTGGTATTTCACACTTACCGCGTATTGGTTTTGTGCGGAAAGCAAGCAAATACGCACGATCTCGCACAAAAGTAAAAGTGGATCTTTGCTGATCATGGTTTTTACGTTCGAATGAAGCTAACTTTATTTTGCATAAATGTATATTTTGGGGGTTTTCCGTTTTAAATGTATATATATTTTTTATTTTGGATATTTAAATGTATAATATTAACGTGGTGTACAACTAGAAGTGACGTTGCAAATTCAAACGAGAGGAATTTATGTCACTGCGAGGGCTGACAACTGTGAGGCGCAGGTGGTAAGGGTGTTACTAGAAGACTGCAGTGGCTTTGTTCTTACGTACCTTGAAGTACTCTGACTGCCAACGACAAGATGTAGACATTGAGTGAGATTTATCTGTCTTTTCAATTACAACCGAACCAGTCTCTACTGAAAACTTGATGCGTAAGTATTTTAGAGACAGTCCACATTAGTGAAATGAGAGTTAGCTGCCTAAAAACAATGTTGTTGTGTTATAATTATATACAGTACAACTTATATTTGGTGTTTATTCATATTATTGTGTAAAATTAAACATATGACCCTACTTTTATTTCACGAAGTATCCCATGTTTACATGTTGTACCGGGTGTATCTCTTGCCCTCAGCCGTTGGGTTGCAGGCAACACTGCATTTTACGAGGTGACAACGTAATTCAGGTGGATTTCATATAGAAAGTGGTTTCATACAAGCATGAATAATAAAAGCTGTGTGAGACAATGCATGTATCTCGTGGTTATGGAAACTATGTTCCTAACCAAACAGCTTGAGTTCGAATCCAACCGTAAACGGATTTTTTATAATATAGGACGTAATGTACATTGCGTAGCGTGTAACTGGTATTAATTAACTTAGGAGAGGAGAGGAGAGGAGAGGAGAAGGGACGGGGTGGGGAGGGAAGGAGAGAAGAGGGGAGGGGAGGGGTTGGTGAGGAGATGAGAGGAGAGGAGGGGAGAGGAAAGAGGGGATATGGGAGAGAAGAGAGGGTTTGGGGATTAGAGTGGTGGGGAGGAAGGAGAGGGGAGGGAAGGAGAGGAGAAGGGTGGGGAGGGAAGGAGAGGGGATGGGGAGGAGATGAGAGGAGAGGAGGGGAGAGGGAAGGGGATATGGGAGAGAAGGGAAAGGAGAGGAGATGGGAGGGGAGGGAAGGGGAGGGTTTGGGGAGGAGAGTGTAGGGGAGTAGAGGAGATGAGGAGTGAGGGGAGGGAAGAGAAGGGATAGGGGGAGGGAATGAGAGGGGAGGCGAGGAGAGGGTTGGGAAGGAGAGGGGTTGGAGAGGAGAGGAAAGAGGGGAGAGGAGATGAGAGGAAAGAGGGGAGAGGAGAGTAGAGGAGAACGGAGAGGGGTGGGGAGGGAAGGGGTTGGGGAGGAGAGTGGTGGAGAGAGGAGAGGGGAAAGAAGTGAGGAGAGGAGAGGTGAGGAGAAGGGAGAGGGTGGGGAGGGAAGGAGAGGGGAGGAGAGTGGACGAGAGGAGAGGGGAGTGGGTAGGAAAGAGGGGAGAGTTGAGTAGAGGGGAAGGGAGAGGGGTGGGGAGGGAAGGAGAGGAGAGGGGAGGGGAGGAGAGGAGAGGAGAGGAGAGGAGAGGAGAGGAGAGGAGAGGAGAGGAGAGGAGAGGAGAGGAGAGGAGAGGAGAGGAGAGGAGAGGAGAGGAGAGGAGAGGAGAGGAGAGGAGAGGAGAGGAGAGGAGAGGAGAGGAGAGGGAAATGAAAATGTTTGACTTCTTTGAATTTGCTGCTCTATAAATCTATAAATTTGGAAGGTAGTATATTTTATTGCTTTATGTATTATGAATCTTTCAAAGATTAGCCTCCTGAAGTTAATGGTATTACTTACGGTTGAACCTGTATATCTAAAATTTTTTTCTATCGGTGTAAATATGAGTTGTTGCAAAATCTGTCCAGTTTCACTATTACAAACACCATTTCTTTCATTAAGTAATACTGTACGTCAAATTCCAAGTACACATTATGGTAATCAAGACAAACTCCATAAATCCCTTACATCTTGCAGTGCACAGCTGGCAGCTATTATCCTTTAAAGGAGTTGAATGGCTGTAGTTACGAACCGAACCCACGACCTTGTGTAGCAGCGCGCAGTCCGTCATGTCTAGCACTAAACTAAAATGTCTCTCAAAATTTGCCGCTTCGCGTCTGTTAATTGTTGGGCAGTATTCCAGGCAGCCACCGCTCCTCACTCAACTGTTGGTGCCTGCATAAATTTCACCCCTCATACATCAGGCCCAGGACTGCGATGGCGCTCAATCATTGATGGGGTTAATTTACAGTCTCGCTCTCCAAAACCGACTGATCCGGAGAGCCAATAAAAATAAAATAAGCTCAAATTAGACACTCTGCTTCCACTGCTCTCGTAAATCAGTCACTCGGGTGACTAAGTTATCAATCAACATTAAGTTAAGTACGAATAAAGTACATAGCGGTTCCCTAACTGCGTTCCGGAGATATAAAAGGGATCCATCGATGCATTTCTCCACTTAATACTTTAAGGCCCGATTGTATAAACCATTCGTGCGAGATCGTGCGTATTTGCTTGTTTTCCGCACAGAACCAATACGCGGTAAGTGTAAAATACCACATTCAGTATTCCCAACCGAACAAACATAAGAATTTCCCTCTTCTTACCGCTTAAGCGCGACATTCATTTTAACATTAAGGAAGCCGTGAAAAAATCAACAAGACTCCAGATGCCGATGTTATTACTGCAATATGTTATATAAATAATATTGTTAAAATATTAAAATGAAAAATTAATCATTACATAACCTTACTGTTTGTTTTAAGTTCGCATTTATAGACTGGGGAGAAAAAAAAGACAGACGTATATCACGGCCTGCTGGAGTATAGATATTTTTGTTTTCTAAAGTTGCCGTCATTAAACAGAAACCAGATGGAGATTTCATTGCAACTAATTAGAAATTCCTCTTTCAGGTATGTAATAAACGATCTTCGCACAAAATAATGTACGATACACGAGCGGTATGTTTGTTTTCATGTTCTCGGAAATTAAAAAAAGCTCAACTACGTTTCGCTTTTTCAATCTTTTCCTCAAACATGAAAACGTCAACATACCGCTCTTGTAACGTATATTACTATTAATCTTAGATCAGAGGTTAAATTGATCCTTGTTTCAGCTGAACTTGGAATTTTGTGTTGTATAAAGTCTAATCTGAGATTAATTTGTCTCAAACTAAAGTCAACTTTGACTGAAGAAATTTCTCCGATTAAGTTAGATGATCCAAGTTCAGTTATTTCTTTTCTGTTTGAAATATATAAGTGACAGATTGTGCAAATAAAATATCCATTATTATTAATATTAATAGATATGATAGGTACATTTATATATATTTCTTTCAATTTCTTGCCTTAATACACAAACAATCTTATATTTCATAAGGCTCTATCGTGTTCAGCCGTATCAAATAACATAACCTATAATTATATTATGTTTATAACAACCATTAATTATTCATGGATATGATAGGTACATTCATAAATTTTCAATTAACTGTATTACTAAACGAAAATTTTCTTTTTATAAAGCTTTATTATGTTTAGCAGTATCAAACACCACAACATGATAACAACTTGGAGAACAGTCAACCTTCTTATTGTCCGCCATTATTTACACTGCACAAAAAACCAGTGTCTCCAACAGAGTGTACGGAAAGTCGCCAAAAAGTAGTTGTAAAGTCGCTAGATTTCTCATTATCAACAAAGAAAGATTAAATTTGGTCACTATGGGGTGCTAAAAAGGTCACTAAATCCCTATTTAAGCAATATAAAAAGTTAAAAGAAATTGTTGTTGAAAAAGAGTTAAAGTCGCTAGATTGGCAACACTGAACAAACCTGTCCGCGCATCACGTATTTCACCTGTTTATGCGATGTTGCCAAATCCTTTTCACGTGAATTTAGATTGCATTTGAACCAAGGTAATTTGATCGCAGAAAAGTTTTATACAATAGAAGTGTCTCAACTCGGTTAACTTTTCGATCTTCGATCAAAGTTGATCTTTAGTCAGGGAGTTTTATACAATTGGGCCTGAACAGAATGTGCAAAATTAAGTGATTGTGGTCAGAATTTAACGACACTGTATCAGGTAGCAACACAGCGAATGACAATATGTCAAGCGCTTGAATATTAAAATTATTTATTTATTTATTTATTGATATTTATGTTCTGGACAACAGCCATTGGCCAATAAAAGTCCAGCACAGTGATACAATTAATACATTAAAATGAACAACTATGGTACAAATTAAATAATTGAGATAACAACAAAATGAATAACATAGATTACAATGATTAATTTACAAGAATTAATACTATAATATTTTAGGGAAAGGAGTTGATTCTTACAAAAGTATTACCAATTTGTGTATAAGGATTATGCAAATAATATTAGGAAAGACATTGCCATATTCTAATACTTCTATACATTGAATGGATCGAAATCGCATACATGTAAGTTAACATATTTAATGCATCTGGAGACCGGCGAGAAAGATTTACAATTTCTAATATAGAAGAGTTTGTGATGTCTCATGTCCTTCATAGGAAATACAAAGGCTGACACTGTTTAAGAAAGATTGACAATTAATGTCACCTTTAAGGACCTTACATAAGAGTAAGTAATCGAGATCATGACGTCTGGCATACAGGCTTTGACATTTAAAGTGCTCGCATTTTTAATCATAGTTATACTCGGAGTTATTAGGCAGAAATCTATACGAACATAATGAAATAAATTTCCTTTGGATATTTTCCAGTTTTGCCGAAACAGTACTAGTAATAGAGTTCCAAACTACAGATGCGTATTCGAGTTTCGATATCACTAATGTGTAGTAAGCTTATAGTATTAGAAGAGAGTGAGGTGTTGAAAATAAATATAATAATAATAATAATAATAATAATAATAATAATAATAATACTTTGAGCAGTATTTTATTAATTAAATGAACGTTAGTATTAACTTAATACCGGATCGCCTGCGTTCGAAAGGAGTACTGTACACTTTCCCCCTACATTTCTTTTTTTGGACTCTAGTATAATGTTTTTATTTCACATGGGTTAAAGAACCTCAAAACGATATAAACATACAATAGAACTTCTAATGGCACCTAATATATTTATATCTAACTCAGAATGTAGGTTATAAAAATATCTGTTATCAATAGGGGGCGGATTTCTATTACCTAAAAAATTAGGATATATGCAAGCATAAAAAACATAAAAATTTGGAAAACGCATTCTGTGTCTTTCTCGTGTTAAATTTACATTACCCCGTTAACATGTTTCAGCCTGTTATCGGCCATCTTCAGAACTGGTTGTTCTTGATCTTGGCGCCTTTTGTTTGTGTTTTCTGTGAGGGTGTGTTTGTGTAGTGTAAAGTGGACTCAAAGAGTGTGTGTTCTGAAATTGAGTTGTGTGTTGAGAATTTCATTTGGATGTGTTTTTGTGTGTCTGTATATTTCATATTGTTCTAGTGTGTTTAGTTTCTGGCTTTTTGGTTGAATGTGTAAAATTTCTATGCCTGTGTTGATGTCTCTGTAGGTGTGGTTGGCATTTGTGATGTGTTCTGCATATGTGGAAATGTTTTGTAGTTTTGTTATGGCTGTGATGTGTTCTTTGTAACGTGTTTGAAATAATCTGCCTGTCTGTCCTATGTATAAGTTGTTGCAGGTGTTGCATTTGAATTTGTACACTCCTGTGCAGTTGTACACCCGCAACATCTTCTACATAAGGACATACAAGCAGATCATTTCAAACACGTTACAAAGAACACATCACAGCCATAACAAAACTACAAAACAATTCCACATATGCAGAACGCATCGCAAATGCTAACCACACCTAGAGACATCAACACAGGCATAGAAATTCTACACATTCAACCAAAAAGCCAGAAACTAAACACATTAGAACAATACGAACTATACAGACACACAAAAACACATCCAAATGAAATTCTCAACACACAACTCAATTTCAGAACACACTCTCTTTGAGTCCACATTACACTATACAAACACACCCCCACGGGAAAAACAAACAAAAAGCGCCAAGACCAGCAACAACCAGTTCTGAAGATGGCAGATAACAGGCTGAAGCATGTTAACGGTGTAATGTAAATTTAACACGAGAAAGACACATAATACGTTTTCCGAAGTGATATATTGTTAAAAGTTGTGTAATCAAGATGTATAAAAATACGACGAATAAAATTCGAAATATGACTTTATCAATAACACATGTACGTTAGATTTATTTAGTTCCATACCCAAAGGGATCACCCTGTATACTGACATACACAGGTATTTATTAAGTCAACTGTTATCACAAAAGAAGCGCACTCATTTGAGTGACTTGGTGGCCGAGATTCCACACTAATTCTGTAGGACCAAAAATTAATCTTTGGTATTCAAGTTCAAATGATTGTATCACTCAGCAACTCGTATGTATGTGGAAAGTATTTGCTTGAATAATCTCGTTTCTTGTAGAGTAAGAAAGATGGCCGATGTGAAATAGAAATCAGTGCAATGGATGCTAACAGAACACAAGCTATAATTTTAAAACGTAATACTTGCAGAAAACAAAACTAGATTCCCAATTTAAATAATATGCCGCTGACCAGATGATAGCATTGTGGTATTAATAAAAGAAAGTATCTTCCTTTTGATGGTATTGTTTGTACTACAAATAAAGCGCCCATTAACTGGCATTTCTCTTTGTTCTGTACCCACTGCTTTGCAAAGCAGCTTCAATTTACTGTTGCTTTTTTAAAAACAATGCGTACACAACTGAAAAACATCAAAGTTCAAATGCTATAAATGTACTTTTATGAGAACGGCCATTATATTCATAATTCAACTGCGGCTATTGTATATTAAACCAGGTTGTGGGGCGTTGGGATAAGGCAGGCTATGTATTCAGCGACCTTTTGAACTACATGGACTACTGACGGTCGGCAATAAAGTAACAAGAAGCCGATGAACACGGGAGAAAATATTAAAAGCAATATCACCCACAACACTTCTGACGAGGTTCGAATCCCGTTTCATTGGATACAGAGTCATCAGTTATCTACTCTGACACTACGAAGAATTAGCATCACTATTTTATTTTTCTTTTTGTCATGTACGCGTAATTTCATTCTCCCGCAAGGATTTCTCAACAAAATAATATTAAGCATTCATCGATACTGGCACTTCAGGACATGACACAAAGAAAAAGAATTAAGACAACAAAGGACAAACTCACGACAAAAGACACGCATACAATTTCTAAGGAACAGATATGATCTATAATTCCCAGCAGCAAACCTGACATATGATCTCTTCTCTGTCTATATCCATCTATCCTATCCCAATATTTTCCTATCCATCCACCCACTTATCATCCATCCATCCATATATTAATACCTTTCCATTCAGTCTTCTAGCATATTTATCAATCCATTTGTAAGTATTCATCCACTTATCTTTCAATTTAACCACAATTCATCTATCGGTCGATATATCCAAAATCCATTTATCTATCCATACACCTACTGATTTAAACCCAAATCCATGTCTATCCATCCACCTACCCAGTTATATACTCATCTGTCCATATACCTAATCCATTCACCTAACTAAACATCTAATCCATCGATATATCCATCCACCTACCTATTTATCCACTCATCTATCGATATAGCTAATCCATTCATCTATCTACACAGCTAAACCATCGATACATTCATCCACCTATCTAGACATCTAATCCAGCCATCTACTGTATGTGTTTATCCACTCATCTATCCATATACCTAATCCACTCACCTCTATATACAGCTAATCCAACAACACATCCATCCACCTATCTATTTATTCACTGATTTATCCATATACCTAATCCATTCACCTATCTGCACAGCTAATCCATCGACACATCAATCCACCTATCTGTACATCTCATCCATCGATACATCCATCCACGTATCGTTCACTTAACTATCCATCCACCTAATCATCTATCAATTCACGTACCTACTGTACCTACTCACCTATCCACCTACATAACTACCTACTTATCCACCTATCAATCAGATTATCCATCCACTTCACCGACCTGTCCATCCATCCATTTATCCATCTGCCCTTCCATCAATCTATCCATCTTCCCGTTCGTCCATCCATCTATCCATCTCCCCTTCCATCGATCTAGCCATCTTTCCGTCCGTCCACCCGTCAGTCTATCTGTCCTTCCATCGATCTATTCATCTGCACATCCATCCACCCATCTATCTATCTGCCTTCCACCTATCAATCCATCTGACCTTTCATCGATCTATTCATCTCCCCTTCCATCGATATTCATCTGCCCTCCGTCCACCCATCTATCCGTCTGCCCTTTTATCGATCGATCTATCTGCCCGTCCGTCCACCCATCTATCTATCCACCCGTCCATCTCTTCGTCCACCTATCTATTCGTATATCTTTCTGTGTGTCTGTCTGACAGTCCATCCATCCGCTTATTACTTATTATGACGGTTATTCACATTCTTGTTGATCGGGATTCACTCTCCAGGTCTACGCATATCTGGGATTTATTTCAATCCATCACTATAAAAAATACACACGATGGAATAACCGTAACGTGGGATATGCACGACGCATTCTCCACCTAGGTAACACAAGTCGCTCCTTGTCAACCTCCATGACCTAAACGGGATTCCAACCCAAGACAGTTACTTCCAAGCAACGTTGCGCCGTAGCGATTCGTCAGGAATTCATAATGTCACCTGTAACAGTGCGACAGATAATATCGCTTGACCGCCAGCATTCACCAACTCCGAAATTCGTTCCTGTGATGATTCTAATTTCCTAGAGCTGCAATGTCTTTACTTCGAATCAGAGCAAAAATCTCAACCGCTAAACTGCTTCAGGCACGTATCTGCCTCGTTAAATGGCTAATTTTCATTTTCCTGAGATGCTATTGCAGCTTGTAGAGCTAATTCCGCAAAGCGCCATTATTCCGTTCCCTGACAATTGACGGCAACTCACATGGTTACTAGCTTGGTAATAGCTTCCATGCTTAATCTGCGACCATAAACCTCTTGATGGGATTTAAATGCGCGGAACTTATATTGCCGCCGGCGACGATATCAGTCACGGCCTGCCCGCCCTTCTTTGTTTATATAACTCTCCCGGGATTCCATTTTTATGGATAATTTGGTTAGTTAAAGCACTACACAGTTTCAAATTTACCATAAAAGCAAGGGCAGCAATAAGGTAATTATTTTTAGAACTACAGTCTTACTGACGCTAAGCAATACGGAAATTGCAATAAATGCATTTATAAGAAATTGTGTCCTTCAAAAGAGTACAATAATAATAATAATAATAATAATAATAATAATAATAATAATAATAATAATAATAATAATAATAATAATAATAATAATGTATCTAATCCCAGAAATCTCCAAATCTAAGTTCCAAGTTTTATACTACTTTTAATTACAAAATCATAAATATTTAGAACTCTCCATCACTCTATATTAGCCCTGCACAATAAGGCACTGTGTATCAGTGGTGGATTTTAGGCAACCAGTAAGAGTCGATAGTTCGTAAAAGGTATGATCATGGATGAATATATAATCACACAAGTCGTCTATCTTGTTGATTGGTTAGAGTTTCAGTTGATATCAACCCTTCCTCTTCAATTATGTAGCATATTATAATCTTTGGTATCCGCATGATATCTAAATTCCGTCGACACGAATGCGTCCAACGGAAAGGATGAATATATAATAGGATGCGAAACTTACTCAGTTTCCCGTAACACATACTAGAGGCGCTGTTGTAGAAATTGATCTTGCTGCCACCTGTTGGGAGGAGGGGCGTTATTACATCTAGCAGCGCACCAAGTAGCGAAAAGAGTAACTAATTACTCCATGCATTTAGCAGCGCACCTGGTGACGAAAATGTTAAACTGTGCAGAAAGTATTCCCTCCCACCATCATCGGTATTCAAAACTAACCCAATTTAAAATAAAACATTTACATTTTTATTCCTCACAGCATCTTCTACTGAAAATTCTTACCGGAGCCAACAGGGAGATAAAAGAGATGATCTATTTTACACTACCCAATTAAAATATAACCAGACAGAGACAAAAAAAATAAAGCAAAAGGTTAGATAATTGGGATTATACTCTTTGGGTATTTATTGTACAGCGCAATGAAAAAGTCTGCAAGAACTACTTAGATAGTTCAATTTATTATATTACTATTACTTTACAATACATTCAACAACACTATTTTTACAACGTCCATAAACATCACTGTTTAACATACACTGCTTATACATACACGTAGTATCACTTTATGTTCACTTATTAGCAAGTTTCTGTCTGCCATCTTGTCTCTTCGAGCAATATCTCGAACAGATAAACACAGAACGCTGGGTAATGTACCCAACACGTAGTTCTAATGTTCACCACCTACGACGTTGGGCGCTGATCATCTTATTTCAGCCCCCCGCCGCTAGATGGTGCTGACCGCAGTTTCGCATCCAATTATATATTTATCCATGGTATGATGCCTGCCTTATACAATCCGTCACTGCGCAATGCTTACCTTCTTGTCTACTCAAAATATTACTGTCTCAGCCGGGGAAGGTGCAGTGGGAAGTTAAGGCATAGTTTGCACTGACTCGATTGAGGTAATAGTGCTCAGGCCTCCTCCATTTGCTTTTTTTTTAATCTGCCTACAGATGAAATTTTAATTGGTCAGATATGAAGCCCCCTATGTACCATAAAATGTTTTATACTACTAGCTGGCAAAGCTGCCCACTATACGGGATGTTAGGGGTTTGAGTGCACAAATTCTAACAGGAGGTTCTTTGTATGAAATAGAACCAATATTTCTAATGAAATATTTTTCTACAACGCATAGTTCAATGAATAAAAAATAAATTGTGTGGAAAGTTTCGTTGCTGATGTCTTCATATCTCTTTAAAATGTTAAGGTTTACCATGAATGTCGGGATAGATATTAAAAATATGAACAATTTATGCCTTTTTTTTCTCCCCCCCCCCACGTACAATAATAACGGTTTAGTCACGCGAAATGTACAGATAATAACATTTCAGACTGCCTCCGTGGTCTGTTGGTCAGCATGCTGCCTTCATATCCGGAGGTCCTGGGTTCGATTCCGGGCTCGGTTCTCGGTGAATTTTTCTTGGAGAAGAAAAATTACCTTGGTGTCTAGAGTCTGGAAATTAGTATGAATATGAGTGTGATTGTGAGTGTGCCGGGTTAATATTAATTAACCAATCATCAAAATATAAAAATACATCAGGACTGTCGCTGGGCAGTAACCTGAACACGCGTTTCAGCGTCACATTGTTGACAAGTAACTCCATCTGTTAACACAACCATAAAGCATCTAATAGATGCTATACAGAGTGTTTCAAAAATAGGGGCATAATTTCAGGTATGTATTTCCCACATGTAGACAATCAAAATAGTTCATTACAACATGTGTCCGGAAATGCTTCATTTCCGAGTTATTGCCTTCACAACATTGAAATTCACCGGAACGTTTTTCTTTCCGCAGGTCGTTTTCATTACAGAAGATGTTCAAAATGTCCACCTCCTGCTTGAATACAGACCTCACATCGTTGTCTCATTGACGTGCGAACACGATCCCAAACTCCAGGAGTATTGCGTATGTCCTCAGAACATGCCACAATTCGATTCCGAAGGGATTCCAAATCAGGCACCGGAGACGAATAAACCAATGATTTTAAATGGGCCCACAAGTAGAAATCGAGAGGGTTCAGATCAGGTGAGCGTGGAGGCCAAGCAATTGGGCCACCTCTACCTATCCATCGATCAGGAAACCTTCGATCCAAGTACCGGCGAGCCGTACGACTGAAGTGTGCAGGAGCGCCATCATGCAAGAAGTGAATGTGTTGACGATTGATCAGTGGAGTGTCTTCTAAAACATGAGGTATGGTGTTTTCCAGGAAGTTAGTGTACGCCTGCCCCGTAAGTCTGTTTACAAGTACATGGGGTCCAACTAATCGATCACCAATGATACCGGCCCACATGTTGAGGGAGAACCGCACCTGGTTTGGATGAGATGGAACAGTTGCACGTGGGTTTTCATACGCCCATACATGCTGATTGTGGAAATTTGTTATGCCATCTCGTGTGAACTGTGCTTCATCTGTAAATAATACTAAGTTCGGATTTACACCACACTGCTGCAAGAACCACTGACAGAACCTAACTCGTGCAGGGTAATCTGCTGATGACAGGGCCTGTACACGTTGCAAATGATAAGGATACAATTGATACTCTTTCAACAGTCTCCAGACAGTCGTATGAGGAACATTGACTTGCAACGTTACCCTTCGTGTGCTGATAGAAGGAGTCATGTTCACAGCCTCCAGAATCTCCTCCTGTACTTCTGGAGTTGTAGATCTTGGTCGTCCCCTTCCCAAACCAGGAGAGTTACATTTTCCATACTCGCACAGACGGTAATGGAGACGTACAAATGTCTTCCGATCTGGACATTGTCGCTGTGGGTACCTCTCCTGGTACAAACGACGAGCCAGCGCAGCATTGCCGTCCGCCTTACCGTACATGAAGTGTATCTCTGCCAGCTCTTGATTTGAATACATGTCGCACAGTCTAACGCCTACACAACACTGAATGTAACCTTCGCCTCGGAATGAACTGTCAGAGTGCCCTCTTAATGTCTCCTTTGACGGCAACGACCTGCGGAAAGAAAAACGTTCCGGTGAATTTCAATGTTGTGAAGGCCATAACTCGGAAATAAAGCATTTCCGGACACATGTTGTAATGAACTATTTTGATTGTCTATACATGTGGGAAATACATACCTGAAATTATGCCCCGTATTTTTTAAAAACCCTGTATAGTTACCACCATCGAAAAAAAAAATTGAGCATTAATTTGTGAATAAGCGATTTGTTTTATGCAAAGAACACAAAGACATAAATTATTCGTATTTTTATTATCTATCGCCACATTCATAGTAAACCTTGAAATTCTAAAGAGATAGAAAAACATCGGCAACAAAACTTTCCACAAAATTTATTTTTTATTGGTTGAACTATGCGTTGTACAAAAATAGTTCATTCTATTACTATTTCATACAAATAACCTCCTATTAAAATATGTGGACTCAAACCAGGATTTAAGCCACAGTCGCATTTGTCTCATTTTGCTACTCGACTTCTAATAATGCAACAAACTTTGAATGTAGATGTGCAAAAATTCGACAACCACATTGGACTTCAGAAACGAAGATGGTAATGGAGAACATGAAATCAGAGATGTGTATGAATTAATCGATTCTGGGGAATCTGAATTAAATGAAATGCTAATGGCACAGGGAATGTTCGAAAAGGTATTGAGTAATAAATGTTCAGGAATGGATTTCAAAGGGTTGGTGCAATTCGTGTAAGAAGTGAACAATTTATTCTAATTAGTTTATATAATTCTATCGCATACTGTAAATTGTATGGAAGGATTTAGTTGCATTAATCTAGTAAAAACTGGAATTATAAACCACCTTTCAGTAAAAAGAGTTAGCACTCTGCTAACAAAATATATTGAAGGGCCAACTAGTAAAGAATTTCATTGTTTAGAGAGTTCATAAAATAACGTATTTTAAAGTGATGTAAATTCAGCAGTAATTGATTCTAAACATACCTACGTCTAATGATTTACTTACATAAGTATATCTAGAGTGTGGCAAGATGGATTGAAAGTAATAAAACTCCAAGAAAGAAATTACATAACTTTTTGTGTCTGCATACTTTATTAATTTTATGCTCGACCATGCAGAAATATAGTAATTATACACCTGGTAGCAGCCCTTTAATGGACCTCATTAAAGTACACCTATTCATTAAAGTTCAGGTGTTCCACCAATCAGAAAATACCATTTTAGCAATATGAAAGCGCAAGTATCGATTATTCTCGGATATGCAATCGAAAAACAACAATAAATCAATAAATCACCTATATTTGAAATAAAGTCAGTTCTGTTACTATAATAATTACCGTTAATTGTAAATAATATTCAAATAAATTCAATTTCTCATCTCGTTTTTCAATGTCAATGTCGACATCTGTTTCTCGGAAAAAATCAATACTTTCGCGTCTGCACACATCTCACAATTTACGAGGTATTGCACAAGGTCAGTTCCGCTCCTCAGTCAGATAAGAATAACATGAATACTTATTTCAAGTTAGAAATATGGTCGAGCATAAAAAGTCGTATGAAACTTGACTATAATGGTAATTAAGACGCTTGTATGAAAATTATGAAACTCGCTTGCGCTCGTTTCATAAACATACTCGCGTCTTAATTACTACCATTATAGGCTCGTTGCATACTGTACTATTATGCTCGACCATGCCGAAATGTAGTAATTATACACATGGTAGCAGTCCTTTAATGCATGTCATTAAAGTACACCTACTCATTAAAGTTCAGGCGTTTTCAGCCAATGACAACTCAGCTTACAGGTGTTCAGCCAATGACGAGTCAGCTTTGTATCGTTATAAAACCGCAAGTATCGATTATTCTCGGATATGCAATCGTAAGAGAATTAGCGAAAAGTCACGGAGGCTGGAAATCCAATACTGTCGCAGAAGGTTATGTTCTGTTACTATAATAATTAGCGTTAATTGTAAATAATATTCAAACAAATTCAATTTGTCATCTCATTTTTCAATGTCGAATTCAATAACCAAAGTTATACTAAGTTTAACGGGATTACACAAGGTCAATGACATTATTGTTCCTCGGAAAAAATCAATACTTTCGCGTCTGCGCACATCTCACAATTCACGACCTAGAACAAGGTCACTTCCGATCTTGTCAGATACAAATAAAATGTATACATCTGAATAATTTCAAGTTAGAAATATGGTCGAGCAAAAAAAGTCGTATGACACTCGCCTATAATGGTAATTAAGAAGCTCGTATGAAAATTATGAAACTCGCTTGCGCTCGTTTCATAAACATACTCACGTCTTAATTACTACCATTATAGGCTCGTTGCATAATGTACTATTATCTTTCTGTATACAGTAATTATTTAGCCTATATTATTTCACTAGATTTTTGCAATTTGCACAAATATAATTTTTCATTTGTGGATGTTTGCAACAATTATTTATTTTCTAGCTTAAACCCTGACTCAAACCCCGCTAACTACACAGTGTTGTAGCCTAATTATTTTATTCCACCAAACTGAGGTGAGGGCACTTACCCTTTATGTCTTTTTGAGTAATTATGTAATTATATCGCATATCTCTACATTCTCAATTTTGGTTTTATATAATCTCTGTACAAGTATGCACCTCTGTGCACGGCTTATTACTTCTCAATTTACTAAAGAAATTCATTCGTTGCGAAAACGCAAAATTAGTTACGCTAATGCAGAATTAAACAGCAATGCAACTCCCAGCAAGGGTCGCACACCCCAGTCCGAGTCAAATCCGGCCGGCAAGCCCACATGTTTGTCGTACTGCGTGACATATGGCGCAGGCGTTGGTGTGAGGGTGCCATTATTGTGTTGGTAATATTATCCTCCAAGATTTACTCGACTAACAGCAGTAGCAGATATGATGGATGCAGATGATCACTTCATTAAGCGATGACGTCTGACACAAATACTCAAGACGCCAGTTGCTCTCAGCTGTTCGTCGACCTCATGTAGGATTCGCGCGTTGACAGTCATCTGGGCTCAACTTAGGCACAGAGCAGTCTCTAGGCAACCATGTTCTCCGTGTATGAAGCATAGAAAACTCGCTCGAAATACAGGGACATCACTTTATTTTTACCAACATTTTTAACATTAACCTGGCTATACTCGGAAACACTGTTGCCCCCTTCCATTATAGGAGTTTGATGTTACTAGTGCAATATGTAAACAAATCATTTTACTAGGTATAGGAGGAGAGAAAAGTAGTGTATCCATTTATGTTGTAAATACGATATTACGATTTTCAGTTTGATCATCACTTTTACGGAATTTATCAAAATACAGTAGAGTAGTAACATTTTTTTTTTCAAAAACTCAACTTTTCAGGCGGCTATGTTCGTTATGTAATGTCTATTTTATTTAGCATATTAATTATTGATGTTAACATACAATATAGAGAGTGCATTTAAATTGAGGAGGTCATAAGTAAAGGGCTGTAAGTGCACTTAAGTTACTTTTGAGAAAATGGGGTTTAAATATTTAAGCTTTCGTAAAATCGGTGAAATTTTTTATTTAAATTTTAATGTGTGATGCGATTAAAATATCCCTTTGCCACTAAAATTTTAGATACTTTCGCTTACACTGGGTGCACTTAACTCATGTTATTACAAATGTCACTAGCATTCCTTTGCTTCTAGCCACATCAATTCAAAAAAGCTAATCTGAATTTTTAAACAAGTTGCTGAAAATGGTTGCCGTTCATTACAATGCAGGCTTCAATTCAGTACGCATATTATTAAAAACATTTTGAAGCATATTCTCTGAAATTGAATTTATCGTTTCTTGAATATAATTTTTAGTACGATATTATTAATATAGGTTCTTTCTTCTATAGAAAATGCAATCATATTTATGAAACACACTGTACACTGCAGTGTTTACTTCACTGCTTGAAGACTTCGAATGCAACAGCGGCCGTAAGTTTGTGTGTCTGACGGGAGCAAGGACATTAGTGAAGGGGTGAGAGTGAAGTACGTTCAGAAATGCAGGTACAATAAAAATGCAAGTAAAAACAAAATGATGTCCCTGTACTAAAGGCTCATTCACAATGAAAATTGAACATAAACACAGAAGTTTGTGGTCAGGTTACCAAATAGGATCATTCACAATGATTTATTTACATAGACACTGACATTAACATTAGATGTTAACGTGAAATTTTGCTAACTACAAACTTTTATGTTAATGTTTGTATAATTCAGAAACAATAGACAATCGTGGAGAGCTAAAGTATAAAACAGAAAATGGCGAAATGACGTCGTTGTTATGTTTCCATGGTTACCAAGTATCTTTGCGGTTATGTTTATGTTCCTATCGTCAATGATGGGATGATTTTTTATGGTAATGTTTACTTTCTTTAGTTAACGCTTACGTTAGAGCCTATGTTTAATTTTTATTGTGACTGGGCCTTTATAATTAGGCTACTAGGAAATGTAATACATTCGAAATTACTGGAAATGTTATTTTACTCAAAATTTCTGTAATGAAGACCATGGAGTTGCTTCTATCAGTTACAACTGTACGATCCTAATACAGTACAGTTGTTTTTCTAATGCATACTCAGAAGTATGCCCGTAATAAGATGTTCGTGATTCCAGAAGTATGTATTCTATTTTTATACTACAATTCCCTACCTGATTTTAGAATTGAAAGAATACTCTTGCTGCACTGAAATAAAACAATTGAAAATGAGTGCGGCGAAATAACTTTGCAGCACTACTTTTCCGCATTACGATACTTTGCCACATACCTTTTTTTATTAAACACGAATGACACTTTACACAGAACTTAGATATAACAACATAATGACTCAAATTTAGCGAACATTTTAACATTGAATAAACTAGGCCTGGGCGTTATTAACTCGATTGAGGCATGCAGACTACCCCTTAACTCCCCACTCCACCTTCCCCGGCAGAGATAGTAATGTTTCGGACCGATACGAGTAGCCAGGAAGGCAAGCATTGCTGAGTGACGGATTGTATGAGGCAGACATCATAGCTTCCGGCTCTCGCTGGCCGGATAAAATCCACCACTGATGCACATTGCCTTACTATGAGTTTGTTTCTGAAGCCATGTAAGCGAAAATGACATGGGCGGGTATCTCCTTTTCTTTTCCCTTCCCCTTTATTCTCAGGGCTGGAATAAACAGACCATAAAGTTGAAGTTAGTACTCATGGAAAAATAATTTTCCAAGGTAAATTAATTATTAGGCTATATATATATATATATATATATATATATATATATATACACACACAGTACATATCATAATTATTTCTACATTTAATTGTTACTTTAGTCAAAGTTCTATCTCTTCCGGATGGAGAATCGGAGATGAGACATTACAGGATTACACCACTTGAACCAGAGAAGCAAAATCTTTAAGAAAGGTTTAAAAGAAAGGGATTTTAACGCAAGAGAATCATCATAAGCCATTAATAACACTGCATATTAACATTTATATCAGTGTTAAACAGGTACCGACTTTCGTAAAGTGACTAGTTGCAGGAAATGGGACCTAAAATCGGAGGTTTTTTTTTCCCCCCTCCAAAAAAGAAGATTAAATACTGAGCTTTTTTTTATCATGGTTCTAGGTGTCATAGTTTTTAATATATTACTTATTGAATATCGAGAAAAATGCAAATTAAAATTTTCATTTGTTTCCTTAGCAACTATAAGAAAGATTTAAGTGTTTAAGAAGCACTGTGTAAAACTATGTCCTAGTTTAGTAGACTATGTAAAAAAAAGCCTACAGGTAGAGCAAGATGTCAAAACATAGAAATGCAGTTTTTATACCTAAAATTCATTAATTTGTTCTCCTGTAAAATTTCCTTTCATAATATTAAAAATGATTACATTCTACAAAAATTTATTTTAACTTATGTGAATTTGTGCAAAATTAATTGCATACTTAAACCTATGTAAATTTATGTAAACCATTTTCTTGTGAGGCACTTAAATGTCACACCTTAAAAGTTACTGTTTAACATTCTTTGTCTTTTGGAAACCTCACATAGTTGAGGATGATTAGATAATATTATTATTGTTAAAATAACATTCGGTAACATCTAAAATAAAATCTCTCCCATCCTGTGCCTTCCCTCATGATGGAGCCAATTTCTAGCTCTAAAAAGTTATGCGTATATATTATCTACATCTATGACACGGTATTAAAAAAAACTGACAATCTGGCACCATAGCAACCCAAGACGATATCCCGGCATTTAACCGAAATAGTAATATGCGTTACAAGAGCGGTATGTTGAAGTTTTCATGTTCGAGGAAAAGTTTGAAAAAGCGAAACGTAGTTGAGCTTTTTTAATTTCCGAGAATTGAAAGAAAACATACCGCTCGTGTATCTTACATTATTTTGTGCGAAGATCGTTTATTACATACCTGAAAGAGGAATTTCTAATTAGTTGCAATTAAATCTCCATCTTCGTTTCTGTTCAATGACGGCAAATTTGCAAAACAAAAATATCTATCTTCAACACTGTTGCTTTAAAATGTTTTCTGTGTTTACTATACTCCAGCAGGCCATGATATACGTCTTGTCTTTTTTTTTTCCCCCAGTCTATGATGAGTCCGGAATCTTGTTGATTTTTTCACGGCTTCCTTAATGTTACTTGCATCACGAATGCAGTAACTTTAGTGGAGTTGTAGAGTTTATTTAATTTTTGGTTTTGTGCGGAAACCAAGCAAATACGCACGATCTCGCACAAAAGTAGTTCTTATTGCAAGCATTGCACGTTAATATTGCTTACTTACTTACTGGCTTTTAAGGAACCCGGAGGTTCATTGCCGCCCTCACATAAGTCCGCCATTGGTCCCTATCCTGAGGAAGATTAATCCATTCTCTATCATCATATCCCACCTCCCTCAAATTCATTTTAATATTCTCCCATCTACGTCTCGGCCTCCCCAAAGGTCTTTTCCCCTCCGGCCTCCTAACTAACACTCTGTGTGCATTTCTGGATTCATCCATACGTGCTACATGCCCTACCCATCTCAAACGTCTGGATTTAATGTTCCTAATTATGTCAGGTGAAGAATAAAATGCGTGCAGTTCTGCGTTGTGTAACTTTCTCCATTCTCCTGTAACTTCATCCCTCTTAGCCCCAAATATTTTTCTAAGAATCTTATTCTCAAACACCCTTAATCTCTGTTCCTCTCTCAAAGTGAGAGTCCAAGTTTCACAACTATACAGAACAACCGGTAATATAACTGTTTTATAAATTCTAACTTCAGATTTTTTGACAGCAGACTGGATGATAATAGTTTCTCAACCGAATAATAACAGGCATTTCCCATATTTATTCTGTGTTTAATTTCCTCCCGAGTATCATTTATATTTGTTACTGTTGGTCCCAGATATTTTAACTTCTCCACCTCTTCAAAAGATAAATTTCCAATGTTTATATTTCCATTTCGTACAATATTCTCGTCACGAGACATAATCTTATACTTTGTCTTTTCGGGATTTACTTCCAAACCTATCTCTTTATTATCGCCGCGCCAGACGGAGTAACGACCGGCGAGTCTTTGATATTTATAAGTCATTGTTTGTCGCTTGTGATTGTGGTTCTTTTAGTCCCACCTCTCCAATCATATTCTACAAAAAAAGGTTGCCGCCAATGGCAATCCAGGATCGCTTTAGAACAGTATGCAATCGACAGGTCTGTTATTGTTGTTAACCTTTTCTTTGATCTGCCGGTCGTTACTCCGGCTCGCGCGGCGATAATCTCCAGAAGCTTAAAGAGTCAATGCCATGCATCTAACCACAGAAAATTTTGGTGACAAGAACCCTACGTAAATATAATTCTGCAGTCTCGATTTTCCATGTAATTGTGGCCTCGCTTCCCCCTGCATCTACTAGGCAGGGTAACATCTCACCCCAACCGCCCCTGAAAACATCTGTCGGATGCTGCTGTAGCCACGAAGCAGATGTCCTCGAGGGGTGTATTCGGCAAGTGCACACAAAACAAGTACCTACAACATGCCGCGTCTTTTATTGCAATGGGGCTATCAGTCGCCCACGAGGTCCATCAAGTCTATTTTCTCTTCATATGGAGTGTAACGACAGAGATGACCTCACTAGATCATATGTATGGTTCATCAACTTCATAAACGAATTAAACGTGCCGACTTTCTGGCTATCATGGGATGATTTTAATAGACTATGTTCTTATACATAATATACTCATTATAAATACATTATGAAAAACAGCGTAGCAGCGGCAATAGCTGCAGTAAGAAATATCCGGGATGATATTATTATTACTATTATTCATACGTGATAGACGTACAGCACCAAAATATGAAATGTAAAATAATGTGTAAAATTGATTATTGTGTAAACAGTCGTACTGTAAATACAAGTATTAAACTGTGAGGCGATATAGCAACAGCAATAGTAGTAGTAATACAGGGTGATCCTTTTGGGTATGGATAAAATAAAAGCACCGTAAAACATTTACTACTGAACTTTATTTGTTGAAACTTTGTGCATACAACACTGAAAGATGGGAGATTCCTCAGAGCTCAACATGACCCCCATTGCGCACCCTGCACAACTCATAACGGTGATGCAATTCAGCCCATGTCCGTTGTAACATAAGAGGGGTGATTTGTTGAAAAGCTTGAATAATAATTTTTATGGCCGGTTTTTCCAAGTATTGTTAGAAAATTTAACGACTGTTAAACTCTAAACAGTTTGTTCATTAATAAAATTGTATGTTTTCAACACCAGTTTGGTTTAACAGATTGTTAACAGTTTGTTAATTTTAAATGTAGGATTTCGGGCAGTTAACTCGTTTAACAGTTAGTTAAATATGGCCGATGTCTCCACAGCTGTTCGAACAGAAGTTGCGAAATTAATATTTTGTGTCTCTCTGTAGGGAATGTTTAGCATATGACTGGTAATATAACATTTAAAAAATACTTTGGACTGTTTAAATACATCAGTGTTATTTTATTTCTTTCGTATTTCGTATCCATAATAGCAATGAGGAAATATAACCTTACTTTGTAATATTATTCAGCACGTCACCTACAACTTTCATTTGTCTACTGTTTGTTTATGGAGCGTGGCCTACTGTAACAGGTTGTCATTTTATGCAAGTTTCATGACTCACTCTATAATATAGAATTTAAAGATTAATTTTAGCCAATCAAAAATTGTCTTACATGTGTAGAATCATTACCAACTGCTGTTGAGTAGTTAAAATAGTGCTAACAGACGTTATAGTTAAGTGTTGGTTATCTTAAACAAAATTATGTTGAACAAATGGAAAATACATCAACAAAGCGTTAAAAATAAACAGACTGTTAATTTAACATTCGTTAAGCAAAATTAAACATTACTTGGACAAACTGACCATTACTCTCATATCATCAATGTTCCTGGGTTTCTGTGAATAGACAATGTCTTTAACAAAACCCCACATGAAGAAGTCAGGAGGGGTTAGATCTGGGGAGTTTGGGGGCCAAGCCAAGAGATAGCTGCTTCTCGTACTGGGTTTCGCCTGCGACCTCCTGCATGTTTTTTTAACGCAGAACCTGTTTCTACAAATGTTCGATACCACAACATTATGGAATCGTATTTAGGTACATTACGCACACTAGAGGTTTTGATTTATCTAGAGAAAATCAAAACTAGAGTGGGATTTTATTGCCTATTACACGATTAGAAAAAAAGTATAAAAATTAGAAGTAATAAGGAAATCTATTCTAATACAACAAAACATTAATTGATTTACTAAAATACTAAACTGTCTTGAAAATGAAGTACTATACCATCTCATCATTACAAATATTCTGCTAGATGGCAGTAATGTACAATATTATGATGAGCTGTTCTCTTGTTACAGCTGTGTCAACTATACAATCTTCATTGAACTCTATGGATGATTACTAGGTCTTGTTGATTCAGTTTCATTTTTATTAAAACAGTTGCATTCCACTTCAATGATGATTATCAATATATATTAAACAATCCCTGATACGTGACTATCCACAATCTCATACAGCAGAAACTATGACATAGCCTAAATAATATAAAAAAGATAAATAATAGAAAAGTTTTAATTAAGGATGATGAAATAAATATGAATAATTTCGAAAGGTACAATTATTGAAAGTAGAATGTTGGCAAACAAAGAAATAAGTGCCGGGGAGGTGATAAAAACAAACAAATGCAAGGGAGGTGATAAAAACTGTAGGATAAGCAGTCGTGATTAGTTGAAAACACGTCGTTCCGTACCGTTTTATTGGTAAAAAGTAGTATGACGTAGTAAAAGTGTAATACAACTTACTTACAAATGACTTTTAAGGAACCCGCAGGTTCATTACCGCCCTCACGTAAGCCCGCCATCGGTCCCTATCCTGTGCAAGATTAATCCAGTCTCTATCATCATATCCCACCTCCCTCAAATCCATTTTATATTATCCTCCCATCTACGTCTCGGCCTCCCTAAAAGGTATTTTTTCCCTCCCGTCTCCCAAAGTGAAAGTGTAATAAGTTCCATAAAAGCAGAACCCTAGCTATCAGCCAATGCAATGAGAAAACGATGATGATGATGATGATGATGATTGTATAGTATAATACTTCCCCCATCCACATTCTTGTGTACCTTTAGAAATGCTGCTAAGAAGCCTCCTCTATCTAGACGAAATGATTTGAAATGGGTCAGTTAAGTGTAATTTACTGCCGAGAAATCAGTAGCCAGTTCTCTTGAGACACGAAATCCTGTACGCAATGAGTGGCGAAATCCAACTTCTGTTCATGCATACGAAACAAGTGGCAAAGTTGAGCGTGTTGGAACTGAGATCGTGTTAGAGTCGGATGTATTGCGACTCATTTTCGCGCAGGATTTTCGATGAATTCTAAGAAATCCGTTAACAATCCAACGAAACATGCAAGCGTAACGTGAGACAATGAGGAATCAGAGATCACAGCGGGTGATAAGAGATCTGCAATTAGTAATGAGCGAAGTGTAAGATCGGTTACACGGAACCTGACGGCAAGCGAATCAATATTCTGTTCCTTTGCCCGGCCGCAAGTTTGTTGATACGGAAGTAGACAAGTAAATAAACCAAGCTGCCGTCGTTATCCTGCTTGAATTGCAAATAGAAATGTCTAAAAACGTCCTGCCAACAGCTTCCAATCTATATCATTTCGCAATTCTTATCCCTTACGTAAAAGACTTACGGAAAGAAAACACGTGTGTTTCCTTCTATAACCCCAATCTCTTGTATGTGTATACTGCAGCAACACAACTTGGTAGTAGTAGTAGTAGTAGTAGTAGTAGTAGTAGTAGTAGTAATAATAATAATAATAATAATAATAATAATAATAATAATAATAATAATAATAATAATAATAATGTCGGAAGGAGCGACAAAACTATGCAAAGTTTCGCCACATTAGCATTTTAAATTTTTCTCAGGATAATGCAGGCTTTATATTAGTACATTATGCAACGAGCCTATAATGATAGTAATTAAGACGCGAGTATATTTGTTTATGAAACGAGCGCAAGCGAGTTTCATAATTTTCATACGAGCGTCTTAATTACCATTATAGGCAAGTTTCATACGACTTTTTATGCTCGACCGTATTTCTAACTTGAAATTATTCAGAAGTATTCATTTTATTCGTATCTGACAGAAGATCGGAAGTGAGCTTGTTCATAGCTCGTAAATTGTGAGATGTGCGCAGACGCGAAAGTATTGATTTTTTCCGCGGAACAATAATGTCATTGACCTTGATGTAATGTAGAGAATAACATGAACTAATTTTGATATAACCTGGAAATTGATTTAGAATTGAAAAACGAGATGACAAATTGAATTTATTTGAATATTATTTACAATTAACGCTAATTATTATAGTAACAGAACATAACCTTCTGCGACAGTATTGGATTTCCAGCCTCCGTGACGTTTCCCTCGTTGTCTTTCGATTGCATATCCGAGAATAATCGAAAACCTGAACTTTAATGAATAGGTGTACTTTAATGACATGCATTAAAGGTCTGCTACCAGGTGTATAGTTACTACATTTCGGCATGGTCAAGCATAAACAAATATACTGTATCCAATTGTATACTGTTTTAGAAAATACATGAGTACAAACAGCTTAGATTTCATAACGCAGGGTTTAAGCTTATTATATGGTAACGAATGTTTGTCCTTAGTAAAAAAAAAACCGGAGATAAAACTGAAGTCACACAAAAAAGACTTCCTGAGAAGATTGATGAATATAGATAATGTTGGAGCTAAAATTATAAATGGAAACATCAGTAAAAGTCGTGTGGTACATATATGTACGGAGGATGAATGCAGATCGTCTCCCACATGTAGCTTTGTACATTGCCGTTCAAAGATATCACATCTACGATTATTATCTGATCTTATAAGGTCCAGTTGTACGAACACGGAATAAAGTCCTGTTAAAATTAATTCCACGGTTATGCGAGAAATGTGTTGTACGAACTTGGAATAGTGCATTATTCGGAGGATAACTTCCGAATAAGCTATTTCATGCTTTCAGTAGTTGTTAAATTTATATCTAGAGAATAAAATATAAAATGGCAGCAGCATTAGACATGCATCTCTGATAGTGATGATGAATTACATATCATGCATTTTTGAGAGTGCGGAAACAAAGAAAATAAGGCACAGACTTTATCTATTAAACGAGTGTAACAATGAAGAATTTCTGGCAAGATTCAGTCTAAAAAATGACACTGCTTAAAGCGTGCTGGGATTGATGATTATTGGAACATATAACACATAGGTAAAAATAGTTCACAATTTCATCATTATAAAGAAATTGTAATTTTTTTAAATAATTAAAATTAAATTTAAGCAAATTCATAGCACAATATTATATCAGTATTACGTTTTGCATTATTATAACCTAGCTATAGACTCCCATGCTCTTGTCTTTTATTTAAAAGTTATGGCATCAGTTTTTGCTTTCTAGCACATTCTTATAGTCATTCACTATCACAACTAGCTTAAGTGTAATCTATCTAACAATTTTGACTTCTAATTTATTTTGATTTACTCATTTCTTTATAACAAAATCTGTACACAAAATAATATGTTCAGAAAATATATTTCAACAATTACTGGTATTCTGAATGTACTTTATAAACAGAACACCATCTAAAATATTGCCAACTCTGTTCCAATTCGGCTAAGTATGGAATAGATAACCTTGGAATAAACGAACGTCATACAACACGATACTTCATTTATTCTATAGTCAGGCTATTCCATGAATAGCTATTCCAAGATTTATTCTGTGATCATACAACTGGGCCTAAGCGAACTTTCTAACCACGGGATAAGTCAGAACCAAAAATATAACAAACTTTGAAATAGTTCCGCTAGTTCTCAATAGGTGACACTATTATTGGGACGGATAGGGTTCTGAAATCACAACTGGCTTATGTTTGTGTTAATAATTATACAACAGAGTGGGCCATGAAAGTTTAACTCTCTATGGCAACTAGTTGTTACTTTATGTGTACAATACTTACGAGGAATAAAACTATTCTTCAAGTTTGATTACTTATTATGTTGTATTTGCTCTACACGAGTAAAAATGTGTTGGGAAAAATGGTGATGTATATTTAGTATAAATTATTCTCATAACTGACAGTATCAGCGGTTTCCCAGAAAACCTAATGTTTTTTACAATCTTTAGAGAAGGATGAAAATTTGAATTCTATAATGCGGGTATATTTAAGTACTACTGGCTACACTGACTGTTATCTTCGCCATCTATAACTAAAGAAGCCATACAAACAAACTATCGATCACTATCGATTAGTAGGGATCATATTATATCTTTGAACCCCGGTGTACTAGTATTATCAACCAAGAGCTCGATGCAAAAATACAAAAATTTGTTGCCACAAGGATTTCACATTAACGAAATTAACAAGAACGAAGTAATTTCTCTGCACTTCTGGATATGCTAATTCAGAGATTATGGTGACAAGTGAATCCTAAATTTCCCTTGTGCTTCTTTAATCACACTTACATAATACAACCAGATTTCTCTCCGTCTTTCCACTACGGTCAGTAAGCATGTCCGGAACCAATCTTTTACTGTCGGAGGAGCGCAGCATATGCAAATAAGAGACGTAAAATCTAGTTACAAATTTTCACTGTATCAATAAATCTTTCATTGGTCCTGCGCCAGCTCATGATGGAGAATATTAAAATGGAATATGAGATATGTAAATATATATATAATTTTTTTTTTCTTTTTGAAATAACATTTGAGTTTTTATGGCTTATTTGTATTTACAGACGTGGACAAATTATTAGCAAAATTGAAGATTTTTAAAATATATTTTTACAAAATATGATTCTTCAATTTAGACTACAGTTGACATTTTTGCGTATTTCCAAATTACTAGCAAAATTGAAGATTTGTATTGTATATTTTTAGAAAATTTAACTCTTCAATTTGGACTACAGTTGATATTTTTGCATATTTACAAATTATTAGCAAAACTGAAGGTTTTTATTGTATATTTTTACAAAATTCGATTCTTCAATTTGGAATACAGTTGACATTTTGGATATTTCCAAATTATTTGCAAAACTGAAGATTTTTATTTTATAGTTTTACAAAATTTGACTCTTCAATTTAGACTGTAGTTGACATTTTTGCTAATTTATAAATTATTAGCAAAATTGAAGATTTTTATTATATATTTTTACAAAATTAGCTCTTCAATTTAAACTAAAGTTGACATTTTTGCATATTCCTGTCTATTGTAATGATAGAAATATGCAAAATTATCAACTGTCCTCTAAATTGAAAAGTCAAATTTAGTGAACAGAATTATCATAAAAATCGTCAATTTTGTTAATAATTTGTCCACGTCTGTAATATCTACGTGCAATAACATACACAATTACGAAAGTGATCCAGCCAGCAAAGGATTTGAGAATGGTGTGTGTGTGTGTGTGTGTGTGTGTGTGTGTGTGTGTGTGTGTGTGTGTGTGTGTGTGTGTGAGACTACTTTCATAACATGAAGCCGAGACGGCCCGGTGACCTTGTAGACAGTAGCGGCTGGTGACCGAAATCCTCGGTGAGGCCTGTAGTAAGTAGTTTAAGCAGGCTATCTTCCATACAAAATGTTTATTATTGATGATACTTTATTATGATTGACATTATTACTATATTATTATTATTATTATTATTATTATTATTATTATTATTATTATTATTATTATTATTATTATTATTAATTCAAGGAAAACCTCTACACTAAAATATAACTATCATCTTAAAAAATGTATTAATTAACAGAAAAGATTGTATTAGTGACCTCGGTGTGTTAATTGACAATAAATTATATTTTCACAACTACATTGACTATATTTATAGCCATGCAATAAGAATGTTAGGAATAATTCGGTCAATTACTTAATCTTTTTCAACACCTGACTCTCTTTTAATACTATACTATACATAGTGAGATCGAAACTCGAATATGCATCTGTAGTTTGGAACTCTGTTACTAGTTCTGATTCGGCAAAACTGGAAAATATTCAAAGGAAATTTATTTCATTATGTTCTTACCGATTCCTGCCTAATAACTCTGGGTATAACTATGATAAAAAATGCGAGCACTTTAAATGTCGAAGCCTGTATGCCAGACGTCATGACCTCGATTACTTATTCTTTATGTAAGGTCCTTAAAGATAACATTAATTGTCAATCTTTCTTAAACAGTGCCAGCCTTCGTATTCTATGAAGGACATGAGACATCACAAACTCTTCTATATTAGAAATTCTAAATCTTCCTCGCCGGTCTCCAGATGTATTAAACATGCTAACTTACATGTGGGAGATTTCGATCCATTCAATGTATAGAAGTATTAGGACATGGCAATGTCTTTGCTAATATTAATTGCATTATCTTTGTACAAATATTGGTAATACTTTTGTTGTATGAATCAACTCCTTTCCATAAAATATAATAGTATTAATTCTTGTAAACTAATCATTGTAATCTATGTTCTTTATTTTGTTGTTATCTCTATTATGTAATGTGTACCATAGTTGTTCATTTTATTGCATTATTTGTATCACTGTGCTGGACTTTTATTGGCCTATGGCTGTTGTCCAGCATATAAATATCAATAAATAAATAAATAAATAAATAAATAAATAAATTATTATTATTATTATTATTATTATTATTATTATTATTATTATTAATAATGATAAATAATATGTCAATCTTCAAATAAGCTGCTATGCTGTGAGTTCATTTCAGTAGGCTTAACTATTTAATTTTTATAAAGCAACGAATGTTATGCTCAACTGAAGAAGCATGTGTTGAAATTCCCCTGGAAATATTTTTCAGATCGCTGAAGTTTCAGTAGACACACTGTTCTCTCTTTTTTGTTTGTTTTTGTTTTGTTTTTTGACAGCAACAAGCACAACCAACAGAAATGTTTATTTCGCACCACATTACCAAAGATCCCATTTATGTTACTGACACCAGGATGCATTGAAAGCTAGCGTTTTAAGATTATCTTTCTGAAAAATTGTCAGTGATGACGTAGGTCTGTCTTAATTTAAAACTTTCCTTTTTTCAATATTATTTCCTATCGATAACGATACTCTTAACGATGAATTTATTACAATTATCATCATTATTTCACGCATTTCTTTCGATTTCCATTTTCCCGAAACACATAACCACAGTGGACCACACGACGATTCACCACTGTTATTCTCATCGCAACCGACACTGGAGTCTGGCATTGACTAAAGACCGGGTTCTGAATGGGAGAAGTGAAGGCTGATGGTGGGGGGGGGGAATACCTGCTAGGCCACGAGGCCACAAGAAATGTGCCTCAGTTTCAGCTTTTCGAGTGCAACCTTAAAACCCGTGGAAATATACGAAATGCAGAAGTCAGACCCGGCACGAGCGATCCTGGCCTCAGGAACAAATTTCACTGCAAGACAGGTCTATATACATCACAAAGTTTTCTACTTCTACAAACTCTATACGCCTCATTGAAATAACTAATATAATATGTTATATAGGATTAAAAACCACTAAAATTTTGAGTTTAAGGAAGCAAAGTGACTGAGGCCCGGCCTCACTTGTTTCAGCCAATCAGCCGCCACTGTCTGTAGGACGATTGAACTGGGATTGAAAATATGCAGACGGCAGCAAGAGACTTTTTTTTTTCGATCACACTTTCTAAGCAGCTCTAGAATATACTCCGCCTACCGAATTACTCGTACACATTTTTTTTTTTTTTTTTTTTTTTTTGCCATTCCAAGTGTAAAATAAAATTATCGCTGAAATTCTTGGAAGCATTTCGTATGTTCAAATATTTTGTTTCTTTTCTTTATGCAGTCCAACTCTAAAATAGTTCAACTGAACTAGCCGGCTGTCAACTCTAAAAGAGATCTCCATCACCTGAACTACCAGGCTGTCAACTCTAAAAGAGATCTACATCACCTGAACTACCAGGCTGTCAACTCTAAAATAGATCTCCATCACCTGAACTACCAGGCTGTCAACTCTAAAATAGATCTTCATCACCTGAACTACCCGGCTCTCAACTCTAAAACAGATCTCCATCACCTGAACTACCCGGCTCTCAACTCTAAAAGAGATCGCCATCACCTGAACCACCCGGCTGTCAACTCTAAAATAGATCTTCATCACCTGAACTACCAGGCTATCAACTCTAAAATAGATCTCCATCACCTGACTACCAGGCTGTCAACTCTAAAAGAGATCTCCATCACCTGAATTACCCAGCTGTCAACTCTAAAACAGATCTCCATCACCTGAACTACCCGGCTCTCAACTCTAAAACAGATCTCCATCACTTGAACTACCAGGCTGTCAACTCTAAAAGAGATCTCCATCACCTGAATTACCCGGCTGTCAACTCTAAAAGAGATCGCCATCACCTGAACCACCCGGCTGTCAACTCTAAAAGAGATCTCCATCACCTGAACTACCAGGCTGTCAACTCTAAAAGAGATCTCCATCACCTGAACTACCCGGCTCTCAACTCTAAAAGAGATCTCCATCACCTGAACTACCAGGCTGTCAACTCTAAAAGAGATCTCCATCACCTGAACTACCCGGCTCTCAACTCTAAAACAGATCTCCATCACCTGAACTACCCGGCTCTCAACTCTAAAAGAGATCGCCATCACCTGAACCACCCGGCTGTCAACTCTAAAATAGATCTCCATCACCTGAACTACCAGGCTGTCAACTCTAAAAGAGATCTCCATCACCTGAATTACCCGGCTGTCAACTCTAAAAGAGATCTCCATCACCTGAACTACCAGGCTGTCAACTCTAAAAGAGATCGCCATCACCTGAACCACCCGGCTGTCAACTCTAAAATAGATCTCCATGACCTGAACTACCAGGCTATCAACTCTAAAATAGATCTCCATCACCTGAACTACCAGGCTGTCAACTCTAAAATAGATCTCCATCACCTGAACTACCAGGCTGTCAACTCTAAAAGAGATCTCCATCACCTGAATTACCCGGCTGTCAACTCTAAAAGAGATCTCCATCACCTGAACCACCTGGCTGTCAACTCTAAAATAGATCTCCATCACCTGAACTACCAGGCTGTCAACTCTAAAAGAGATCTCCATCACCTGAATTACCCGGCTGTCAACTCTAAAAGAGATCTCCATCACCTGAACTACCAGGCTGTCAACTCTAAAATAGATCATCACCTGAACTACCCGGCTGTCAACTCTAAAATAGATCTCCATGACATGAACTACCAGGCTGTCAACTCTAAAAGAGATCTCCATCACCTGAACCACCCGGCTGTCAACTCTGAAAGAGATCTCCATCACCTGAACTACCCGGCTGTCAACTCTGAAAGAGATCTCCATCACCTTAACTACCCGGCTGTCAACTTTAAAATAGATCTTCATCACCCGAACTACCAGGCTGTCAACTCTGAAAGAGATCTCCATCACCTTAACTACCCGACTGGCAACTCTAAAATATATCTTCATCACCTGAACTACCAGGCTGTCAACTCTGAAAGAGATCTCCATCACCTTAACTACCCGACTTTCAACTCTAAAATAGATCTCCATCACCTGAACTACCCGGCTGTCAACTCTAAAATAGATCTTCATTACCTGAACTACCGGGCTGTCAACTCTAAAATAGATCTTCATTTCCTGAACTACCGGGCTGTCAACTCTAAAATAGATCTCCATCACCTTAACTACCCGACTGTCAACTCTAAAATATATCTTCATTACCTGAACTACCCGGCTGTCAACTCTAAATAGATCTTCATTACCTGAACTACCAGGCTGTCAACTCTAAAATATATCTTCATTACCTGAACTACCAGGCTGTCAACTCTAAAATAGATCATTACCTGAACTACTCGGCTGCCAACTCTAAAATAATCACTTTTTAAAAACACAACTGCTCTGAACAAAGGATGGATGGAAGTTCCAATGTCATCTTCCTTCCCCATCATGAAATTGAAACGTGCCTTTGAAAGTAAATACCGGGTAAGAAAAATGCTGGCTTTTCTATGCAGTAGGCTACTTTGTTTTACTTACATCCGAAACATTAACCAAATCCCCCGAAAATATCCTCTTAAGTTATTTAATCTAAGTGAATTGCGTAAAAATAAAGCACACAACACATAGCTCCATCAGCGATCGTGCAAGCTATAAGGCGCAGTGCAGTCTTTCTAGTTGCGGGATTTTGTTATGGATCGTTATCAACCCAATCGACAGGTGACACAGATAATTAATTTAATAAATTAAATAGAAGCACATCACATGAGAAATCTGTAGTGATTATATTTGACCTCAACGCCGCTGCACGTGCCTGGAAATTAATCCATCCATCGCTGACAATGATTGGCTACAATTGATCACAGTTTATTTCCATCCAGGAGTCAGGAGTCGGGTTAACCGATCCGACAACTTGACAGTCGCAGCTGACATCCAACGCAATGAACACAAGTTTGCTTTTCGATGATTTTCGTCTCTTGTCACACTCCAGCTATGACTCCATCTTTATATTGTGTTAACGCACGAGAAATCTCGCTAACAACTGAATTCTGAAATATTTTTCGTTTCTACAGTTTATCGGAGACATACAGTCTAAATGCGAAAAAAAAACACACACACACACAAATGATCTATAGAAATAACGGAAGAACAAAAAAAAAAAAGAACTAGACAAGAAAAAGAGAAAGAAAAGTAAAAACTTTAAGAGAGAACGAGAAAAACCGAGATCAAGAAAATAATGAAAGAAACAGAGATACGAAGTAAGAAATAGAACGAGGAAAAGCAAGACATAAAAGAAAAAGAAATGATGGTAAGAGCGATAGAATAAGAGAAAATAACGTACTTTCTTACAAACGGCTTTTAAGGAACCCGCAGGTTCATTGCCGCCCTCACATAAGCCCGCCATCAGTCCCTATCCTGTGCAACATTAATCCACTATCATCATATTCCACCTCCCTCAAATCCATTTTAATATTATCCTCTCAACTACGTCTCGGCCTCCACAAAGGTCTTTTTCCCTCCGGTCTCCCAACTAACACTCTATATGCATTTCTGGATTCGCTCATACGTGCTACACGCTCTGCCCATCTCAAACGTCTGGATTTAATGTTTCTAATAATTATGTTATGTGAATAATACAATGCGTGCAGTTCTGTGTTGTGTAACTTTCTCCATTCTCCTGTAACTTCATCCTCCTTTGCCCCAAATATTTTCCTAAGAATCGTATTCTCAAACACTCTTAATCTCTGTTCCTCTCTCAAAGTGAGAGTGGAAGTTTCACAACCATACAGAACAACCGGTAATATAAATGTTTTATAAATTCTAACTTTCAGATTTTTTTTAGAGCAGACTAGATGACAAAAGCTTCTCAACCGAAAAATAACAGCCACTCCCCATATTTATTCTGCGTTTAATTTCCTCCCGAGTGTCATTTATATTTGCTATAACTAGAGAAAAAAAAAGAAACACGAAAAACAAACGAGAAAAGAAAGAGGGAGTTAAATACATAGTCTAAATAAACATCAGAATAAAACAAAATAAGAAATAAGATATGCAAAAGATAAATAAAGAGAGATAAAGACAAAAGAGGGGGCGTAAAATAAGCCTGTCCATAAACAAGGCTCCAGCCAAAATTTATTGGCTTCTTATCTAAGTAAATATTTAACTCGATATTATCTTATTATCTGGGATATATTGTATCTTGCCTTCGTGTCAGGCAGGAAGAACTCATAACAGTCTTGGCTGAATGTAATATCTTGAAGGCCCAAAAATCAAACAACCAACATTTCTAAGTGTGAACAAATGAAAAATGTGATCGTACCATTGGTATAAGTAAATACATAACATTTTCTAAAGGACTCAGTCATGAATACGTGATGTAATATGCCGTAAGTCAGTATTTTGGAAGGAGACTACCCTGATACACCAAACATAGCCCTGACAAGTTTTAAGCAAACCATATTTAGAGTCCATTTTCATCAAAAAGATGTCTATAACACACGGAGACACGATCCTGGGTCTATTTCTGAAATAAACAGACGTCACAATATATATAGCTATACCTATTCGAGATTCGAAACCGCGAACTTCGCTTTCAAACAGCGTTAAAGAGGAGTCTTAATTTGTATGTTTACCGCGGCGGACCAAAAAGAGAAACTCTAACTAAAGCATTTGATCAGGTTAATGTGTCGTACTCAACCGAATAGCAGCGTCTGATGTGCAGCGTCAGCACTTACCTGCAACAAAAAGAAACAACTGGTGAGATTGGAGACCCGGACTTGAGTGTTAACACAGCCTACATGTAAAATTAATATCACTAGATGACACTTTCTGACGCATTTTACGAGTTTGGGAACCAGTTTCTTTTTATTACATCAGTAATTTGCATAATTAAAATAAAATTATTACGTCAGTAATTTGCATAATTAAAATAAAATTATTATACCAGTAATTTGCATAATTAAAATAAAATTATTACATCAGAAATTTGCATAATTAAAATAAAATTATTACATCAGTAATTTGCATAATTAAAATAAAATTATTACGTCAGTAATTTGCATAATTAAAATAAAATTATTATATCAGTAATTTGCATAATTAAAATAAAATTATTACGTCAGTAATTTGCATAATTAAAATAAAATTATTATACCAGTAATTTGCATAATTAAAATAAAATTATTACGTCAGTAATTTGCATAATTAAAATAAAATTATTACGTCAGTAATTTGCATAATTAAAATAAAATTATTACGTCAGTAATTTGCATAATTAAAATAAAATTATTATATCAGTAATTTGCATAATTAAAATAAAATTATTACGTCAGTAATTTGCATAATTAAAATAAAATTATTATACCAGTAATTTGCATAATTAAAATAAAATTATTATATCAGTAATTTGCATAATTAAAATAAAATTATTACGTCAGTAATTTGCATAATTAAAATAAAATTATTATACCAGTAATTTGCATAATTAAAATAAAATTATTATACCGGTAATTTCCATAATTAAAATAAAATTATTATACCAGTAATTTGCATAATTAAAATAAAATTATTATATCAGTAATTTCCATAATTAAAATAAAATTATTATACCAGTAATTTGCATAATTGAAATAAAATTATTACATCAGTAATTTGCATAATTAAAATAAAATTATTACATCAGAAATTTGCATAATTAAAATAAAATTATTACATTATTAATTTGCACAATTAAAACAAAATTATTACAGCTGTAATTTGCATAATTAAAACAAAATTATTACATCAGTAATTTGCATAATTAAAATAAAATTAACTTCGAAAATAGAAGTCCGATTGAACTCAAAATTTGCAAACACCCTGTACTTAATGAAATAGAGCAGGTTAAAATTGTAGAAATTTCAAAACTCAGTCATAGTATCTCATGTCCCTTAAAAAAGTCCAGTAATAGTTAATGTTCATCAGAGTTCGCGTACATCATTACCGAATAAACTGGCTCTTAAGTACTGAACATGAACAAAATCCGTTCAATAATAATTTGTTAGAAATTACCGTACACAAACAGACAGACGGCAAGTCTGTATCAGGGAGCTGATTTTTTCTTCCCCCCCCCCCCCACAAAAAAAAAATCTAGAAATTGGATTTTACAGAATCACAGTAATTTTTTCACACTTCTTATAATGACAAAGTAAAGGGACATTTCGTGCTGCAACAGGTAATTTTAGAATAGTAAAAGGTAAAGGTACTCCCATACATACCATGAGGCAAATGGGGCATGGACTGTACTCCAACCACGAGAAAGTCTTTGGGGACTGAGACGAAGCGGGGTAATGCTGTGAATGAATGTTGATGTCATAAGGCCACACACGTGGGTACTCGTATCTGTATTGGCTCGCTCTCACAGCACAAACAAAAACATTGATACACACACATATTGATACTACCCTAGTTACAAAATTAGATCACTGTTAATCTCCTGGTCTTTTAATCTCTCCATACAGGAAATAACATATGCAGGAGAGCGCATGGTTTTTAAACTGACGTTATAACGGTAATATTATCTATCTACTTCGCTCCAATAGATGGCGCAATAGTAAGCACATTCCTTTCACGGTTGATCTCCTGGTTGGAGAACAGGAGATAGAGTTCCATACTTTCTGTGACCTCGATACTAGCAAGAGGTGGTGAGTCAGAATAGTACTGTAGTATAATCTAGTAGTGGACCACACACCTCAGCCTATCCTACACGTACATACGATTTTCTTCCTCGCTGACAGACTAACAGGATGACACTTATTTTTTCCAAAGAGAGTCGCAATCAGTTACACCACAAGATAACCTTTCTTTCTCCAAAGAAATGGACAGTTAAAATAGCTGTCTGACATCGCCTGACCTCGGAACATTGAGACAATTTCGCTATCTGCAGTCAGCTGTTATCACACCAGACACTGGATCTGGAGCTTCCGTTTCAAGAAAGTGAGCTGACCTCTTAAACAAAGACTGACCTTTGAGTAATTGCAGCTGCATGGGAGGTCACACCCTTGCAAACTAATTACGTCACTTACAGCCTCTGAAATCTCTATTGTAAGGTCACGATCATGTGAAACAGGACCTCTCTCCGGTCGCAAGGCAGAGCTTCGTTTCCGCGTTAGCACAGACCACACTTCAAACTGTTATTGACCACCATCACTTCGGCAAAGGAACCGAACCCCTTGCAGGTGAAATATGACCTGAGAATTTTCAGCGTCAATGGGTTATTTACGCCTATTGTTTTAATATAAGACATACAGTGTAGTTCTCGCAATCATTTTTGACTCAGTGGCGATCGCTAGCTAAACATTGATTTAAATACAGTTATACTACAGTCTAGTATACACAGTCACGAAGCTTGAGTTGTGAGGGTACTAGGAATAAGAGTGTGCAGGTACTAATTTCGCATTGTCTGTAATGAGGTGATAGTAGCGATCCTAGTGGTTAGCAATTATCTATGGATGCATATTCCCTACGTATTGAGCTTCGTGAATTTATATACTAGACCAGTGATCGTCAAACGCTTTGTCGCGACACATGCCCCTGCCTCCACTCAAGCGTAACCATGACATCATATCCCCACCCTCTGTTTACAGTCTTCACTTCGATATAAGACAAGACATTTATCAGCAGCGGACGTACGCATGTAAAGTTAAAAATGTGTGTAGGATATTATGTTTCGATGTCTTTTCGAAAACAGATAGTAAGTAAAAACTTAATTTTAAGGGGCATGGGAGGAAAAGTATTTATTTTGTGCAGATGGCAAAAATATGAGATACTTAATTTGTTATAAAATTTTAATGTGCAGATGGTAAAAATATGAGATACTTAATTTGTTGTAAAATTTTAATGTGCAGATGGTAAAAATATGAGATACTTAATTTGTTGTAAAATTTTAATGTGCAGATGGCAAAAATATGAGATACTTAATTTGTTATAAGATTTTAATGTGCAGATGGTAAAAATATGAGATACTTAATTTGTTGTAAAATTTTAATGTGCAGATGGCAAAAATATGAGATACTTAATTTGTTGTAAAATTTTAATGTGCAGATGGCAAAAATATAAGATACTTAATTTGTTGTAAAATTTCAATGTGCAGATGGCAAAAATATGAGATACTTAATTTGTTATAAAATTTTAATGTGCAGATGGTAAAAATATGAGACACTTAATTTGTTGTAAAATTTCAATGTGCAGATGGCAAAAATATGAGATACTTAATTTGTTATAAAATTTTAATGTGCAGATGGTAAAAATATGAGATACTTAATTTGTTGTAAAATTTTAATGTGCAGATGGTAAAAATATGAGATACTTAATTTGTTGTAAAATTTTAATGTGCAGATGGCAAAAATATGAGATACTTAATTTGTTATAAAATTTTAATGTGCAGATTGTAAAAATATGAGATACTTAATTTGTTGTAAAATTTTAATGTGCAGATGGTAAAAATATGAGATACTTAATTTGTTGTAAAATTTCAATGTGCAGATGGCAAAAATATGAGATACTTAATTTGTTATAAAATTTTAATGTGCAGATGGTAAAAATATGAGATACTTAATTTGTTGTAAAATTTTAATGTGCAGATGGCAAAAATTTGAGATACTTAATTTGTTGTAAAATTTCAATGTGCAGATGGCAAAAATATGAGATACTTAATTTGTTATAAAATTTTAATGTGCAGATGGTAAAAATATGAGATACTTAATTTGTTGTAAAATTTTAATGTGCAGATGGTAAAAATATGAGATACTTAATTTGTTGTAAAATTTTAATGTGCAGATGGCAAAAATATGAGATACTTAATTTGTTATAAAATTTTAATGTGCAGATAGTAAAAATATGAGATACTTAATTTGTTGTAAAATTTTAATGTGCAGATGGCAAAAATATGAGATACTTAATTTGTTGTAAAATTTCAATGTGCAGATGGCAAAAATATGAGATACTTAATTTGTTGTAAAATTTTAATGTGCAGATGGCAAAAATATAAGATACTTAATTTGTTGTAAAATTTTAAATAAAGTATAAAAGAAAAATTTAAGTTGTCATTATTTTTCTTGTTATGAAGACTACCACGCCCTTACCTGTAACTTGAATAATAAACGAACAATAAAAAGTAACGGCTTCTATGTCTTAATCGGGGTAAAATTCATCGACGTTTTTTTCGACGTATGTAGTGTAATTTGAAAATTTAATTAATAAATAAACAATAAAAAGTATTGTCTTCTGTGTTTTAATCGGTGTAAAATACTTCCACGTTTTTTTTCTGCGTATGAGTGTAATTTGAATATTTCATTATTAAATAAACAATAAAAAATATCGGCTTCTATGTCTTAATCGGAGTAAAATACTTCGTTTTTTTTAAGTATGTAGTGTAATTTACAACTTCGTGACCAGTCTGGTACGTTTTTCTAATTTCAAATATCTGCTGATGTAAACTACACGCACTTTCTATGGTAAATAAGAAAATAAATTTATTTTATTTTATTAATAAAACAAAAATAATTAATAGCAGGATAAAAAATTAACATGGAAAAAAGTATGTATAGTTAATAAGTAGAAGAATATTATATTGCTTTCGTATTTTGGTCACAGTCCGTCTCTGCACTGTTATTCACTGCATTACCTGAGAAGATACCCACTCCACCCCTCTCCTTGCGATAGTGGTGTGCGGGTTGCATTTCTATTACGTCACAATTTCGTGGTGTTTGGCAACCACTGTACTAGACTGTGGTTATACGCAATCGAGACACCCAAGCGATCAGTGGCCGATCCTCGCAACCAGAAGCGCCTAGAACAGCCTCCTTCGTGCATAGCCATCAAGCGATCAGGGAATGCCATGAAATGATAATGCAATGTATAATCTTTTCGCTGTAAGAAAAATCCTAATGTAAACAATAGCACGTGACTGAAGTGAGGCTTTATTGGCCGCTATTTGGCGCCATAGATTCTCAGTACGTGTTCCCGCCTACTGTTGTACATTCTGTTTCATGTTAAACATTTCCCGTTACTCGTCAAGTAGGCCTAACCTCACTACTATGCATTCGTTTGCTTAGGAAACATTTACTTCATAATTACTGCAATTAAATTATTTTTAAGTCTTACGTCTTCACAATGGACAGTTGAGGATACAGAAGCTATACTTCAGTACTAGCTTACGTAAACAACTACGAGCTCAAGTGACGCCAGCTTGTTTTTTTTTTTTTTTTGGTAGGTTATTTTACGACGCTTTATCAACATCTTAGGTTATTTAGCGTGTGAATGAGATGAAGGTGATAATGCCGGTGAAATGAGTCCGGGGTCCAACACCGAAAGTTACCCAGCATTTGCTCATATTGGGTTGAGGGAAAACCCTGGAAAAAACCTCAACCAGATAACTTGCCCCGACCGGGAATCGAACCCGGGCCATCTGGCTTCGCGGCTAGACGTGCTAACCGTTACTCCACAGGTGTGGACACGCCAGCTTGTTACAAGAACAGATTACCTCGTATTACTGTTGGTATTCATCCGCGTTCATAGTACATAACAAAATATAAAAGTAGCTTTTCTTTTAAACAGCGTTTTACACATGAGTGAAGTTAAATGTTTCATCGTATTTAACAACTAGAATTCAATTTTTTATTTTCAAATAATACAAGATTGTGGTTTCCAAATACGAACTATATTTTCCTGCGTTATGTGAGTGTTTCGACTGGGAGCCAATCACGGGTATGACAGCAACGTGCTTATGTTTACATCAGTGGCGTAGCATGAAATTTTGAGTAGGGGAAGCTAACTCAAGTTGCCTTTCATGCAATATGAGAAAACGTATTACAAAAATACAGTCTTAAAATAAATAGTAGTCAATTTCAAGTCAGCAGTCGAAGATTGGTTGGAACATCGTAAGTAACACCAATAAGGCATGACCTCAAATGGTACGTAGTAAAATATGATTTCACGGTTTACACATATCTCTAACAAATAGACACGTATACGTATAACATTAGCTCACTCCCTGTCATACTTAGAGAAATCACAATATTAGTATCATTACGTAAGTATGCGTCTGTCTTTTGGTTGCGTCCTTCATTCACAGCAAGGGAGTCGGTCATTTGTTTTTTAAATCACACTTTTGTTCGTCAGTCAGTCTTGATAATACAATTGTCCTAAAAAAAATTCAAGTAAATTAGTGTCAGGAACTGTTATTTCGCTCATTATTTATTATATCAGCCACAATGCACACTAACACTTCAACTGAACACAACTGACGAAAAGGGATAACTCGGAAACTACTTATTTTAAATGTTAAAGCTAGCTTCTTACGAGCCTTGCGACTAGGGTAGCTTAGGAAGGGATGGAAAATCTGCGGGGTGGATTACACAGAAGAAACCGGTCTGCTTGGAAGCTGGTGTGTGCAGGCTTCTTGTTTACAGCTACATCACAAATCATCCTGAGCTGCCGCATCACAATATTTAATGCGTAAATATAAATTCTATTAAAATTAATAAATAATTTTCTTCATAAACTGCAGGTTTATTATGAAATTATTATTAACTGGGGAAGCTGAGCTTTTTAGCTTACATTGACGCTACGCCACTGGTTCACATTAGGATTTTTCTTACAGCGAAAACAGTATAGATGTTGGTATATAAGGTGGGGAAACGAGAGAACCCCGAGACAACTCCAACTGCGACCTTTTCCGCCACTATATTGAAAACTATGTGTGTCTTATCACTCGCACTTGGATCGCATGTATGACAGGCCGAAGATCCGAGCATCCAGCCATCGCTGAGGTAGGCCTATCCTGAGGCTTCCTGCGGTATCCAACATGTTTACGTCGAATAGTTCCCACTATTCTTCGTTCTTTTTCTTCGGTTTTCCTCTATGCAAGTCGTTTCTCCAAGACTAGTTTCTGTTTCTTAATAATGTGAAAAGTGTTCAAATTCTGGGGAATCCAAATGATTTGGAATAATCACTTCTTCGTTCACAATCATCCATATAACAAACAGATAAGCGAAGTCACGCTGCCAATGTGATGTATCCGAGATGTAATTGCTGACGGTAAACACAAACATACACGGGAATTTTACTGGAAGCAAGTAAAGAGATAGGTTTGGAAGTAAATCCCGAAAAGAAGAAGTATATGATTATGACTCGTGACGGGAATATTGTACGAAATGGAAATATAAAAATTGGAAATTTATCTTTCGAAGAGGTGGAGAAGTTCAAATATCTTGGAGCAACAGCAACAAATATAAATGATACTCGGGAGGAAATTAAACACAGAATAAATATGGGAAATGCCTGTTATTATTCGGTTGAGAAGCTTTTATCATCCAGTCTGCTGTCAAAAAATCGGAAAGTTAAAAAAGTAAAGGTATCCCCGTAACTTGCCATGAAGGCATTTGGGGGGGCATGGAGGTAGAACTCCATGCTTTCCATGACCTCGGCACTAGAATGAGGTGGTGTGGTCGGCACCACGCTCTGACCGCCTTTTACCCCCGGGAAAGACCCGGTACTCAATTTTATAGGAGGCGAAGTGAACCTCGGGGCCGTTCTGAAAGTTTGGCAACGAGAAAAAATCCTATCACCACCTGGGGTCGAACCCCAGACCTTCCAGTCCGTAGCCAGCTGCTCTACCAACTGAGCTACCCGGCCGCCCAATCTGAAAGTTAGAATTTATAAAACAGTTATATTACCGGTTGTTCTTTATGGTTGTGAAACTTGGACTCTAACTTTGAGAGCGGAACATAGGTTAAGGGTGTTTGAGAATAAGGTGCTTAGGAAAATATTTGGGGCTAAGAGGGTTGAAGTTACAGGAGAATGGAGAAAGTTACACAACGCAGAACTGCATGCATTGTTTTCTTCACCTGACATAATTAGGAACATTAAATCCAGATGTTTGAGATGGGCAGGGCATGTAGCACGTATGGGCGAATCCAGAAATGCATATAGAGTGTTAGTTGGGAGGCCGGAGGGAAAAAGACCTTTAGGGAGGCCGAGACGTAGATGGGAAGATAATATTAAAATGGATTTGAGCGAGGTGGGATATGATGATAAAGAATGGATTAATCTTGCTCAGGATAGGGACCAATGGCGGGCCTATGTGAGGGCGGCAATGAACCTCCGGGTTCCTTAAAAGCCAGTAAGTAGTAGTAGTAGTAGTAGTAGTAGTAGTAAACACAAACATTATATTCGTGAATTGGACCCCATCCAGAACGCCTCTCTCTTACGTAGTATCTACCTCTCTCCTTTGCACAAAATATTTTAACTTTCCAGTGCACTTAAAACTACTTTTACAAGATTGTTTCACTCGTTATTGTACCCTGGAAAAGAAGCCATCCCGACAATCGACAAAGACACATTTTCTCTCCACACACATGCCGGGACTATACACAACGTGAGAACAGGCAGTGTTTTTCCTCCCACGAACTTTTGGCATTGATGGTAGCTAAGAACAAACTTTTTCGTATCCAATGTTCGAGGTCTAAAGATTGCTCCGACCCCCATTCAATTATCTCGTTTAAAATGGGACCCCGAATGACTCTGAAGGAATTTATTGCAGTCGCTGTCGCTAACATTGTCGCAAGAGACATACAAACAAAACCATTTTGTAAGATGGGATTTTCTTCTCAGTTTCCCATCAATTTACCGATCGCGTTCCAAATCATGTATTAGCCAAGAGAACTGACACAATAAAACTGACTGCACGTATGAACTATATATGCCCATATCAAAAATATGGATCTATTGCTGCAATGTCTTTTTGTTTTATTAAGTTGTTAGGAATGTTTCGTTAAAAATCTACTTCGTAAATAATTTCAACATCGCTATTTTATTTAGCTCTTATTTTCATTAGTCACTTGTTTAGCTAGTCACGTTTGTTCAATTGTTGCCTACGAGATATACAAGATCTTTGCAGTTCTGTCCTCCAGCGATAAGAAATTATGAAACACGTAATTTTGTTTCTATCGTTGACTACATTTGCACATCGTTTCACATAATTTTATTAATAATATAAGAATGTTGTTCGAAAAAAAATATATTTCCATTTTTATTTTCAAAACATCAGTTTATTACTTGTGATGCTCGAACAGTCAAGTGAACCCAGTCATTTGTAGCGACCTCAATGAGTAATATTTATTTTTCTCATCACACTCCTGTCTTCTTATCTGAAAATGAATATAGATCCAGCCATCAAACCATAGGCCTATACGTACATAATATACCAGGTGTTTCAGACCACCCGTATCAGTCTTTTTTCTCGAAAACTATGTGATACTGGTTGTTCATAAAAAAATTTTGAAAACCAAACCCAATGTAAAAAATCGAATGGTGGTAGTACCATTTCCCGTAACAAACCGGAAGTAGGGGTAACTGCGGTCAACTTCGACATTTCAAATGAGAACATGGGTCATTGAAGGTACCATTGGAAACTACTTTTAAAAAGAAACAACTTTTACTGAAACTTTTTTTTCTAACTTTGATTGTTTACTCACAAAGCAACAAAAATAGTATCTTCTGAGAAAGGCTGTATGTTGTTTATGTACGTACACTCTTCATAGTAAGTGTTCAAAATGTACGCCACTCTGTACTTAAAACAATGTTCTGATCACCTCCTAACATCCGTGATTACACTTCATCACAGCTGAGAGGCCCACAGGCTTTTCTAATTCTTTGTTTCATGTCTTCTCTGGTTGCTGGAAACATCTGGTAGAACATCAGTATCATATAGTTTTCGAGAAAAAAGGCTGATACGGGTGGTCTCAAACACCCGGTATAATATGTGTATATACAGGGTGTATCAAAATTAATAGCGAAAATTGAAACGGTTGAAAGTATATGATAATAGAAGCAAAAAAGTTCCAGTAAACATGGATTCGTTTGCGAGATAATTGGTTCCAAGCCGCCACTGACTTCATTCGTTGTAAACATAATATGATACATTATGCTTTACTCGTTGCGCACAAGAAGCGATCGGCGATGTGCTCTTGTTTACAAAACTGAACGTTGCCGACAGGTGGAACACCTACTTTAACATGTAAGGGTGTACAGTAAAGGCCCATTCACAATGAAAATTAAACATAACGTAAGCGTTAACTTAAGAATATAAACGTTACGGTAAAATCACATCATTCATGATGGGGACATAAACATAACCGCAAAGGTACTTGGTAACCATGGAAACATAACAACGACGCCATTTCCTCATATTCCGTCGTGTACTTCAGCGCTCCACGATTGTGTTCTGTTTGCAAATCACGTAAGCATAAGCATGAAAGTTTGGAGTTCGCAAACTTTCATGTTAACGTCTAACAGCAATGTTAATGTCAGTGTTATGTGAATCATTGTGAATGATCCCATTTTATAACCTGACCGCAAACTTCTGTGTTTATGTTACGGTTATGTTTAATTTTCATTGTGAATGGGCCTTAGATGGGAGGATAATATTAAAATGGATTTGAGGGAGGTGGGGTATGATGATAGAGACTGGATTAATCTTGCACAGGATAGGGACCGCTGGCGGGCTTATGTGAGGGCGGCAATGAACCTTCGGTTTCCTTAAAAGCCATTTGTAAATAAGTAAGTATGGGCCTTAAAATGTAACATGTAACGTTTTGAAGTAGTATTATGCCTTGTTAAGGTAAGCTATGAGTGAAATTTGAGCCAAATTAGATTGGGAATTAAACGAAAAGTCTACATTTCAAATAAATTTGTACTAACTAGGACAATATTTACGAAGTCAGTGGCGGCTTGTAACCAAATAGCCGCCACTGACTTCATTATAAAATATCGTCCATGACAATTAAAGTACACAATTCATTTTTATTTAAAATGTATTACCATTTTCTACAAATGTGTGTTATAATCTATTTGTTTTAGTCACCTAACTATACGGAGCAATATTTTGATTCATACATTGCAGTACTCAATAGAAGAGTCTATACTTCTCTGAGTTGATGTAAACAACACGACTTGTATAACACGCGATGTAGTTAACTTCATAGGTTCGGTGTCCGAACTTCCATCCCTAATAATAAGACAGTTAATTCCAGTAGCATACCTACACCAGAATCACTAAGCTAATCTATTCATCGGCGTGGCTGTAGAATGTTGCCTTCTTTGATGGCACAACTGTCAAACGCAGAATAAATGACACGTGAAACGTTTGTGTACTCGAACAAAATGACGACGCCTGGAGCGCATCTCCTGCTACCTTCCTGCTGTCTCCACTCCTCGCGCAGACCACAAAAACTCACCCTCTGGAATTCAAAGTGGTTCTGATAATGAAAGACACAAAGAACTCTCGGTCTAACGTAAAAAGCTTCCACAGCAGCTCTGCAGTCGTCAACCATTCTCTCCCTCTCCCTTTCATGTATTTTCTAAATTATTGAAGTTTTCATGTCGTGTAAAGCTATGGTTTTGATTTTAAATCATATCTAAAATATACATAGGCATGGGTGGGCAACTCGTTTTAAGTGAAAAGATCAATTCCCTTTAATGATAAGTCGAAAGAGAGATTTTTTTATTAAGCAGGGGAGGTATTGTCGGACCATCGAATCTGTGCCCCTGTAAGATATGCGAACTGAACACTAATTCCTTCTCAGCCTCGGTAATTCATTTCTCTCCCTGCATTCCTATTTCTCTCTTTTCTAGTTCTCTCCCTTTCTCTCTCCCACTACTCACAATTTTGAGTCTTCTTGCGGGACAGTTCATTTGCACTTGCAGTCCAGTGTTGTCAACTCAACATGAACACTGTAGCACGGAGTGGCGAAAGAAATATTATTAAGCAAGTACGTAATAGCATTTTGCGATGAAGAGAAACAAACAGGTCAATATTTGTTTCCTATAAATCAGGCAACGAAAAGAGCAGCTGCGATCACAGGTGGGGCTTATTTTATTTCAATTGATTATGTATTAAAATTACTTACTTAACTAATTCTGATAATACAACATTTTTATGTAATTTATAATTTATATAGGCAGGTCAGAGCGCCTAACAAAGAAAATCAGGCGAGAGGGAGTCTGTGCAGGAGATGAAAAGCTAGAATCACCTGGGAAGAACAGACCAAGGAAACCTTTACTTCTTGTAGATGATATGGAGCGATGTATTTTAAGAAGAAAGATACAAGAATTTTATACCGTGTAGAATGAAGTTCCGACATTGAAGAAATTACTGAAAGTTGCAAGAGACAATATTTTTCCAAGGTTGGAGAGAAACGCTGCGGAAAGTGATTTGAGACATGGGATGTAGGTTTAAAAAATGTAGAAATTCAAGATGTATTTTGATTGAAAGAAATGATATTGTATCATGAAGGACCAGTTATTTATGATACCGTTTGACGGAAGTTTGGCAACATCCCTATTCGGCAAGGTTCGTGGCCTGCTGTTTAACGTGGTGGAAGGAAAGCTGGTGGAATGGAGTGAGTACAGACGTTAACTTTTTCAAGCGCTGAAGGGGCACAGATCCGATGGTCCGACAATAAAGCTTGTATTACGTTCTATTACACTTTCTTACGCTTGACATTTCTGTAGTGTTCGGGAAAAATGGCACAAGTCAAAAATGTTAATTTTACAGAAGGAAAAAAAACTGTCTTCACACTGTTTATGTCGATTTGATTTTCTTCTGTATGAATTATTGTAATGGGAGAAATACTTATGTCTGTTTTCCCAAGCGATCAGATGTTCCGTAAGTTGTCAATAAATTAATAAAAAATGTTTGTGAAAACTGACTTATGCCACTTTTCCCAAGCACTGAAGATTTTATGTTACAAATAAACACAGTGAAGGTTTTAGTAAAGATCGAACTGTTCGTAATGCTGCCTAAGTCAGAATTTCCAAATATAATCCTTGGTTCCAAATATACTGCATATGCTTGACTCAGAGTTTAATACAAGAAAGAAGTGTACAAGGTCTCAAAGTACAGAAAGAGCTTAGAAGTAACATTATTTCATCTGCCGTGACATGTGAAAAATACTTCCTTGAATTCGTGATTGTTTGCGAATACAACTACTGTATTACCTTTCTGAGAACAGAGCAATACTCTTTAATGTATAAGGACTTGAAAATTCTCCCGTTCTATGTTTCAAATAAGACTTATAATAAGAAATATTAACAAATAGTGTAATAATAAATAAGTGTTGCAGTTATGTTTGTTGTATCTTGAAAAGGTTGTATTGAGTTTGTTTTTCCAGTACTAAACTAATTTACAAATCTAGGAAATAATATAATTTTGTTAGGTGTTCAGGTATAGTCTGTCTAAAATTATTATAATTATTTACCATGAGTCATTCTGAAATTCAAATCATGGAGTAGATATCACGACGAGCCGCCAGAGCGCACAGTGGCTTTTGCAGCGAAACTGCAAACAACTTGTAACTGCTGCGGCTGCCTTTCTCTCTTTCAAGGTTTTTTAGCACTTTGGGGGCATGTACATAGGTATTTTGTCAGGATTATATAAGAATATTCTATCCTGTTATTTCATATTTTTGATCACTAAAATAATATTTCTCATTGAAGTGGCAACACCGCTTACTTCGTCAGTTGATGAGAGCGTTGCTTTTTCTATCACAGAGTTGTCGTGTCATTGCTGTCTTCGTACATTATGTTGGTATCTTAATACGGCAAGATGAGTATCAACAAAAACTCAAAACGTGTCACAGTCATTCCGAATGAGAAGAGCAATACATTTCACTGGCGTATAGGGGAGAAAATATTTAGGAAGAATGGTTTAAGCATACAAAACTTCACAACATTTTGAAGGGCGAATCTATCTTCGTCTGGCTGTTTCTTAACGGCTCTTTTAGCATTTTACTTTTTTCCGATAAGCGGGGAGCTGACTTATTTCACCAACCCCCAACCTGGAGGACCAGATAAGAGTAGAACAGTAGCAAAATTACATTCTACAGAAATGAACCCGACAGAGATCTGCAAGAGTAACAAAGACAAAATTAGAAGTAAAGTTGTAAGAGAAAAAAATGGAAGTGCAATTTTTCAATTCATCTTACACTGAATTACTGTTGTTTGAAGAGTATGTACCAACACTAGATTATATAACCTAAATAGTTTTTTTTTTAATAACGCTTTAAAATGGCGCTGTCACTAAATTTTTCGACTACAGTTCAGCTGCATAACATAAGGACTACTCTTAGATAAGATAGTTGAACCTCTTAAAATCCACAGTGCAGGAGATTATACGCTGTAATCTCCAAGTTTTTTTTTTTTTTTGTACTGTTAGATAATCGTGTTTACATTCTTTATTGACCCATACCTACAAGTCTTATGATCATATCATAGATAACAATTTGGTACATGTGTTTAAACATATTTGGATCAATAAACATAAGAATGAACACACGTTTTAACTCAAACAGTAAGAACTTGGAACAGTTTCATTTTTGAACGCCTGTAACCTAGATGTGTTGTACTATACTCTTTAAACACTACAATTAGGTGTGAGTTTAATTAAAATATAGTTTTATGCAATCCTAGCATTAAAACACGCTTGTTATGACGCTATAAATGGTGCACAATTGGGCTAATTCTGACACTGGTGCCATAAAAGGTTACCTAACAACTAGTATTCTATGACACCGCCTTCACAACACAATTTTATACAACGTACCTGTGAGTAAGCTTCAAAGAACAAAAAAATAACATTATCTTAGAAACGGTTACTTAGCAATCATGCAATATATTACGTCATATCCAGTAGGCCTACTCATGTCTCTACTACGTCATAACCAGGCTTCGAGACTTTGGACCCGATACAATAAGTTTACTGTGCATGCACTATAGGTTGTTGACTCGCTGCAGGTAGTGAAAGGTAGAGATGTGTTGAGGTAACAACGTTGCTATTTAGAGTAGAGTACGGTAGTATGGGGAAACACACATATGTATATTCTGAAAGTAAATATACATTACACAATGATAATATCAAAAGAATGTGAAAAGCATTTATTCTCCTGTCTTTTATAAGCATTTGTGTTTAATTATACACAGTGTTAATGGTGGAAATAAACAAATAGCAATTTTAATTTCTTCATTTATCCTACTTATCGTCTTTAGGAAGTGCAGTTACAGTACCGAATTGCAATGTACTACAAAATACATTTTCAGTGTCTCAAACGTAAATATTTTTTGGTTATCTGCCAAACACAGTTACTGTGAAAAGCTGCGAAAAAACCTAACATCATTGCAGTCTCTAAGAGACAGTCCTTTATTCTCGGGTGGTTCTATGTCCACTAATTTGCTGTTTACATTACACAATGTTCCATATTCGTTATTTTTACATAAAACTGATTTCCACTTCTGTTTTACACGTTCAGTAACCGGTGTACTTGGTGTCTCATTAATTCTCTGTGTCATTTCCTCAACTAATTTGAGGGCTTCCGGCACCTCTTGCTCTGACTTTTCTAACCGTGTAATAGTTTTAGACACAGTTTGACAATAGGTTTGTATAAAAACCAAATTATTCGTCAGAACCTTCAAATCCAGAGCGTTTTTCTTTGCGTATTTGTTGGCATTCATTCTACAGTACCCCCACCCACTGTACGCTTTACCACTATACTCCGTACGTCGTTATGCGGATTTCCCACTGAACTGCTCTATTGGGTCCGAAGTCTCGAAGCCTGGTCATAACATTACATTTTGTAAATTTATAATAGTTTTTTTTACATATTTTAATGCTAAAATAACATAAAACGTTGTATGTAAGACGTGTATTATGTTCATTATAAATACTCGTGAAAATTAGCGCGTGAGCGAAAGTTCGCTTTTACCGAGTGAGTTGGCTCAGACGGTAGCCACATGAAAGAAGCGGGGCCCCGGTTCAAATCCTGGTTGGGACAAGTTACCTAGTTGAGATTTTGTCCGGGGTTTTCCCTCAACCCATTAAGAGCAAATGCTGTATAACTTTCGACGCTGGATCCTGGATTCATTTCGCCGGCATAATCACCTTCATATCATTCAGACGCTAGATAACCGCAGCAGTTGATAAATCGTTGTAAAAGAACCTACTTAAAAAACACCACATGTTTACTATCCCACCAGCACCCTCTCGAACTGAGGCTATGTTTATCAAAATGCTGCTATTTTCACGAAAAAAAACTGAGTGATTCTTTCTTGAATTAGATATGAGTTCTAGGTGCGCCCAGAAGCCACACAATATTTTCATTTTGCTAACGAATCCGCCAGACAGAGTTCCGACCGACGATGTCGATGTTAGTTACGTAGCCGAGGGTACGGTTGGCTGCTCGCGTGATTCGCAATTTTTACTTGCAGGACAAAAACAGAGCCTACAACATTGCCAGATGTCCATACCATGAACAGACGCTCTCAGCAAATGGTTTCTGATGTAATGGCCAGCTACAAAATTATTGTGTATTAATTAACATAAATATGTCAGTCGTCTTCTGCTGTGGTTCAAATAGAAGCGTATCCGGCGGCAGGTTCGAATCTCGGAACTACAGTGAAGATGTAACTTCCACAGTGGAGTGCGCTCCTTATACTGTGTTGTCTCAAGCGGGGAACGCATTTTGCCATGACTATTACACTTTTACTAGTTGGGAGGCCGGAGGGCAAAAGACCTTTGGGGAGGCCGAGACGTAGATGGGAGGATAATATTAAAATGGATTTGAGGGAGGTGGGATATGATGGTAGAGACTGGATTAATCCTGCTCAGGATAGGGACCAATGGCGGGCTTATGTCAGGGCGGCAATGAACCTCCGAGTTCCTTAAAAGCCAGTAAGTAAGTAGCCTAAGTAAGTAAGTATTACACTTTTACTACGTCATACTACTTTTGACCATTAAAACGGTACGAAAGGACATCTTTCAACTAATCATGGCTGCTTATCGCACATTTGTATCGCTTCCCTAGCATTTGTTTAATTTTATCGCTTCCCCAGCATTTGTTTGTTTTTATCACTACCCTAGCACTTGTTTCTTTGTTTGGCAACATTTCAAACTGCAAATTCTTTACGGTACTATAAAACATGCTTTGCGATCGTCATTTGTTTCCCGCATAGATAGTCGACTGAAAATGGCGGCTCCGTTCAAACATTTTGGTGAAGGTAACATTAGTGAAATATAATTTTAGTAAGTCAGTTAATATCTATTTTATTGTATTAGAATACTTTATTTCTTCTAATCTTTATATACTTTCTTCTGTTTTTATCACCACCCTACCATTTGTTTCTTTGTTTGCCAACATTTCAAACTGCAAATTCTACAGTACTATAAAATATGCTTTGCGATCGTCATTTATTTCCCGCATAGACAGTCAACTGAAAATGGCAGCTCCGTTCAAACGTTTTGGTGAAGTTAACATTAGTAAAATAGAATTTCAGTAAGTCAATTAATATTTCATTGTATTAGAGTACTTTATTTCTTATAATCTTTATATACTTTCTTCTAATCGTGTAATACTCAATTAAATCCCACTCGAGTTTTGACTTTCTCTAGATAAATCAAAACCTCTAGTGAGATTACTGTTGATAATCCCGCTACTTCTGAATAGTGAATGTCTATTGTTGGTACAAAATTCTTGCAAGAAGACGTAACGGAAGAAATGGCTCATTTCTTAAGAGAAATAAAAACAAAAAAACCTGGTGTCATCAAGCCATCATGATGACAAGCTTTCTAATTGTATGTTTTACGCATTTCGCAACAATTCATTTCTTTAACATGTTACCAGTAATATTCTTGTTTACAGTCTGGTTTTTAAACTATCATTCACATGTCAAATCTATGATGCTATAGCAAAAGCTGATATATGTACATTTCCCTTATTTTACAGGAGAGCAGTTTTAAAGTTGATTCTTTCAAGAAAAATTAAGGACACATTAGAAGGAATATTTTCTTCATTAGTATCAGCGTTAGCTAGGCCTACTAATGGGAGTAGACATAATATGTTTTACAGTAACGTTAAAAACATTTGCAACATATTTAGATAACAAAATATTTTTGCTCAAATTGTAATCAGTTTTGTTGCACAGATATTTTATAAGTCCCAGAAAGGAGGCAGTGGGCATGATCAGACATACAACGAAACAAAACTAATTTTATTACCTCAACTAGTCCTTCTCTTGTGAACCAGGTAGCTCGTCCTCTGATCATGCGCACTGCGTCCTTTCTGGGACTTACAAAGTATTTGTACGACAAAACTTTTTTCTAAGACTGTACAATTCGACAGTACTGTTTCGAAATCTTTTCGCGCCGACCAAATGCTATTTCGAGAATAATAAGCAAGACTCGAAGAGCACGAGAGTTACGAGACGAGAGTCGAAAGACAAGTGCAACGAACACAGCGAGCGAGAGCGGCAGTCAGTTTTGTTCATCTCTGATATCTGTGCTGACATGCAAGGTTTCCGCTGCAATCCGATATGAGGTTCATTGAACACTTAAAGAGGATTAATGCACAAGTGTAGACATCTTATCTCTTGAATTCTGACCCAATTGATATCGATAAGACAAGAAATACGCCTCCTATGTGTTTGAACGTTTTTCGTAGGAAATACTGATTGTTTCTCGAAATTTTGTTTCAAAGACAGGAAGAAATTTGTGAAATGAACTTAGAAGACATGCGTTTTTCTCCCAATCTTCTTAGACTATGTGTGCATGTCGGTGTTATAGCGGGAAATAAAATACTTCTACTGATTTATTTCTTCCCTTCTTACTTATTATACAGAATAAATATAGAACAGAGTCGTGTTTATCTTCTTCAGATTCACTTTTCCTATATGAACAACACTAGAAAGAAGTACTTACACAAATATACTAAATACGCATAACAATATGTTACTTTGAATAATTTCAAGTAAAAATTGTTCCGCTTCGCTTAGCTCGCGAAGGCTCTTCCGACTGAGCTACCCCAGGAACTATACACGACACCGTCACAATCTTTCCTTTGTATCCACACGACTCAAATGAGCTGACAAGACGCCAGAACTCAACTATGTGTGCATACAAATACTTGTGTGACTTAAATTGTGGCCCAGGAACAATTTTTTCCTTGAAATTATTCAAACCTGCTTTACAGGGAGCTACTGCTGTGTATAGTTCCTGGGGTAGCTCAGTCGGAAGAGCGTTCGCGCGCTAAGCGAAGGGTCCCGGGATCGATACCCGGCCCCGGAACAATTTTTCCTTGAAATTATTCAAACCTGCTTTACAGGGAGCTACTACCTGAAAGCCAGATTTGTATAATATGTTACTTTACTTCTCTGTTTAGAGGAGGTTACGAAAGGCAGTCATTTTATCATCTGGACAGATTTCGGATTAATCGCCATTTTGTGTTCTCCCCAATATATCTTACTGTATTAAGAGTGAAAATTAGCATTAGCCTATATTGTACGGCATACGTATTTCAGTGCATACTTCGAATGAATTCAATCACTTGTAAAACCGAATGTCCAGTTTTTTTTTTTTTTTAAGAATATTAGTTAATTTTTCCATAACAAACAAGAGTAAATACTTAATTGCTTTTCGAAACGACATTTCGTCTCTGCACACGTTCGCCGAGTTAGCTCTGTGGTAGCGCGTCTGCCTCCAGACTAGCCGGCCCAGGTTCGATTCCCAGCGGGGTCGGAAATTTTAATGTAAAATTTCTACGTCGGGACTAGGGGAGACGGCGGTGCACAATTTATAATCACTAAATTGTGCACCAATATGCCTGCGTTAAATCCCAAATCTCTCCGCATATGGCATATGTCACTGTTGATAGTGATTCATCCGTTGGAAGGGGACGTTAAGCCTGGCGGCCCCCTTGGTGCTATTCGACAGGAGTAGGCTACGTGTCGGCACCAGGTTTCTCCTTCTCCCTTCCTCACCTTCATCATCATCCTCACCCATTCCCTACAGTATATTTACACGAACACATACACTCACCTAGTACATGACATAATTCTTCACAGATACATATCATACATGAAGTGGGTAGACATTAGACACACACACACACACATTTTCTTTACAGCCTTTCAAACCCAAATCCTGATTTCATAGTCTGAATAAAATTAGGCTTATGTTTTATTGATATCTAAGGCAAGAATGAAAATATCATTATGAGGAAATGAATTTCGATAACATAGATGAATTACGTTCGATTAATTAAAATGTGTCTCAATGAAACTTACAGCAGAGTCCGTATAGGCCAGCTTCTGTCTGATGCTTTTCCAATTCATTGCGGGCTAAAGCAAGGAGATGCACTATCACCTTTACTTTTTAATTTCGCTCTAGAATATGCCATTAGGAAAGTTCAGGATAACAGAGACGGTTTGGAATTGAACGGGTTACATCAGCTTCTTGTCTATGCGGATGACGTGAATATGTTTGGAGAAAATCCACAAACAATTAGGGAAAACAAGAAAATTTTACTTGAAGCAAGTAAAGAGATAGGTTCGGAAGTAAATCCCGAAAATAGGAAGTATATGATTATGTATCGTGACCGAAATATTCTACGAAATGGAAATATAAAAATTGGAGATATATCTTTCCAAGAGGTGGAAAAATTAAAATATCTTGGAGTAACAGTAACAAACATAAATGATACTCGGGATAAAATTAAACGCAGAATAAATATGGGAAATGCTGTTATTATTCGGTTGAGAAGCTTTTGTCATCTAGTCTGCTGTCAAAAAATCTGAAAGTTAGAATTTATGAAACAGTTATATTACCGGTTGTTCTGTATGGTTGTGGAACTTGGACTCTCACTTTGATTCAGGAACAGAGATTAAGGGTCTTTAAGAATAAGGTTCTTAGGAAAATATTTGGGGCTAAGAGGGATGAAGTTACAGGAGAATGGAGAAAGTTACACAACGCAGAACTGTACGCATTGTATTCTTCACCTGACACAATTAGGAACATTAAATCCAGACGTTTGAGATGGGTAGGGCATGTAGCACGTATGGACGAATCCAGAAATGCATATAGAGTGTTAGTTGGGAGGCAGGAGAGAAAAAGACCTTTGGAGAGGCCGAGACGTAGATGGGAGGATATTACAATGGATTTCAGGGAGGTGGAATATGATGATAGAGACTGGGTTAATCTTGCACAAGATAGGGACCAATGGCGGGCTTGTGTGAGGGCGGCAATGACCTCCGAGTTCCTAAAAGCCATTTGTAAGTAAGTAGATGAATTGCTTCTGCAATCAGAGAGACTTCCACATGTTTTTAGTGCCAAAGCACAGGAAACTAATAAATGTCTTTAACACAGGTGAATGACGTATATAGTGATGATGATGGAGGTGGTGCTGGTAGTAATATTTATTTAACGACACTTTCATGTGAGGTTATTCAGCGTCAAAATTCAACGTGGGAGAAAAGTGATCGACGAATTTGACTGGGCTACATTTTATTTCTTCAAAATTACAAGAGACCGAATAATTTGGCTGGCAGATACTGAACATAAGCTGAATCCTCAGGTAATTAAAAAGTGCTGTGGACAGACAGAAAGACATACAGGCGGCGTGCTGAAAATTTGTGCAAGCTACTGAAAATGTGTATTTTCGTCAAGGTCTTGAATCGAATTTTTGCTGCATCATAATAATTTCTTCACGCTTTGTAAAGGTAAAAAAAAAATTTGTTACTGTTCTGTAAACCGTCTCTCGACATGACGTAACCTCCATAGCCTGCTGAACTTAAAAGTTTCGGGTCAGTGAGTTCGCATCCAGTTTGCGTAACGTGAAATATGTCAGTTTTCAGTTACCTTGTGTGTCAACTGCAGTTATTCAAAGTACTGTATGTTAATATTGGAGCTCATACTCGGTCCAAGGTGTAGTGTGAACGTTGTTCTGCACTGGATGCCGTGGATGTTGTATCAACGTGTTGCTTCAAGCACACGCCTCTTTACATCATCATAAAACCGATCATTTCGGAGCGTCACAATGAACAGGTGTCTTGTTTACTGCAAATGAGGTATAGAGCGTTAATGAACATGCAACGGTAGCACCTTCGACGCATAGCAGCAAGTTCGTATCTGACATGAATCGAATACTGGAGTTCTAGGATACGACAGTGTAATTAAAATATGAAAAAAATAATAAATTTGTCCTCTCTGGCCATAGAAATGTAGAAAGACAAGCACAAATGCGGACTGAGATCATAACAGACCAAGAGCTCTAATATTGGGTTATTATTATTATTATTATTATTATTATTATTATTATTATTATTATTATTATTATTATTATTATTATTATTATTATTATTATTATTATTATTATTATTATGCCATTAGGAAAGTCCAGGATAACAGAGAGAGTTTGGAATTGAACGGGTTCCATCAGCTGCTTGTCTATGCGGATGATGTGAATATGTTAGGAGAAAATCCACAAACGATTAGGGAAAACACGGGAATTTACTCGTACTTTAAACAAGTAAAGAGATAGATTTGGAAGTAAATCCCGAAAAGACAAAATATATGATTATGTCTCGTGACGAGAATATTGTACGAAACGGAAGTATAAAAATTCGACATTTATCTTTTGAAGAGGTGGAAAAATTCAAATGCCTGGGAGCAACAGTAACAAATATAAATGATACTCGGGAGGAAATTAAACACAGAAATATGGGAAATTTCTGTTATTATTCAGTTGAGAAGCTTTTATCATCTAGTCTGCTGTCAAAAAACCTGAAAGTTAGAATTTATAAAAGTTATATTACCGGTTGTTTTGTATGGTTGTGAAACTTGGACTCTCACTTTGAAAGAGGAACACAGGTTAAGGGTGTTTGAGAATAAGGTTCTTAGGAAAATATTTGAGACTAAGAGGGATGAAGTTACAGGAGGATGGAGAAAGTTACATAACACAAAACTGCACGCATTGTATTCTCCACCTGACATAATTAGGAACATTAAATCCAGACGTTTGAGATGGGCAGGGCATGTAGCAGATATGGGCGAATCCAGAAATGCACACAGAGTGTTAGTTGGGAGGCCGGAGGGAAAAAGACCTTTGGGGGAGGTCGACACGTAGATGGGAAGATAATATTAAAATGGATTTGAGGGAGGTGGGATATGATGATAGAGACTGGATTAATTTTGCTCAGGATAGGGACCAATGGCGGGCTTATGTGAGGGCGGCAATGAACCTCCCTAGAGTTGGGGCTGACATCACACCAGCTAGCAGTCGACACAGCGGAAATGTAACACATACAATTAATACATCTAGGTACATTATGTACTCAAATAAATTAAATTGGATCCATAAAATAATAAATCCGTCACTAACTGTAATGTGTAGACTCTAGAGTTCCTTTATAATGAGAGTTGAGACGTTGACCCCAACAACAATTAAAATATGTAATGATTTGATAGCACTGAAAATGGAAAAACAAAACTCTTATGTGAAGTAAAACCATATACCTATATTATATTATATTATATATAAATATTAAACGAATTCGATACTTAATTTTATAATGTATTATATTATTTTATAATATAATGTATTATATCTAAAATATAAAAAAATATTACAACTAGTTTGCCACTGAGATATAAGGAAAAACTGTTAACTTGAATTTATTTGAAGCAAAGCGTTACTGGATTATGCAATAAGGTAGGCGATGTTTGGATCCTGTGTCTCAACTCTATACTCAATTATTATCTTAGCGTATGCTCGATTTTATTTTTTATTTTATTGGGTTATTTTACGACGCTGTATCAACATCTAGGTTATTCAGCGTCTGAATGAAATGAAGGTGATAATGCCGGTGAAATGAATCCGGGGTCCAGCACCGAAAGTTACCCAGCATTTGCTCGTATTGGGTTGAGGGAAAACCCCGGAAAAAACCTCAACCAGGTAACTTGCCCCGACCGGGATTCGAACCCGGACCACCTGGTTTCGCGGCCAGACGCGCTGACCGTTACTCCACAGGTGTGGACCGTATGCTCGATTACACTAACCTCTAGCGCTTGAAAGTGGAACTAAACGCCGGCACACAGAGAAACAAAACACAGGAAAATTCGCTCAGTGTCCATTTTTTATAATCCCTATTCGCTGGTGTGGGCTTGTGCCATTTCTAAAATAAGCGATTCAAGTATAAAGTAAGCAAATTAAGACAGCAATGAAAGCAACTTCAGTAAAAGAAGGCAGGACACTGTCACAACACAGTCTACATGGAGCCATGAAGTAATACACTGTTTCAGTCGTCCATGCTGACATCGGCAGAAACAGAAACGTGATTTACGAGCACGCCAATTACAGGGAAACGTGATGCAGAGCTACAGAAGAAAGTAATGATACGAGGTAAGTGGGTTACAAGTCCTCAATGAATCATGCCCAAGTCACGGCCTCCTTCATTGACAATAACTCCAGCACAGATCACCATGGTGATGGCTCACTCGCAGTTGATGACTAAAGCCTGGATATGTATACAAAGAACAAACGCTGAAGTACGTAACTGGCTTCATATGGCTTTCCGACGGCCACACCCGAGAAGGATTCTTGCACTTCATTGTGCGTCCTATTCATATAAGAAATGATTGTTCACGTACGAGAGGTGGCCTTGGTAGCATTCGTCAATCCGATGCTCACAGGTGGGCCATCCTACCTCAGCTCCGACAGAGCCAGGTCTTATTCTCAAACGAATATCTGATATGCTGAGCTCCCCATCTCTTCTTACAGTCAGCACCCGAAATCCGTAATATCCCCAACACTTCACCCCACTATTTTTAACATTCCAGATCATATATTGTATTGTATTTATTTAGATTCCATGGTATTCATATATCGTTTCAGTTAGAAAATGGAACATGTCAAAAAAAATTAATAATACTACAAAGTCTTAATTATAGCCACAGTCTAGATGAAATATCTACAGGAGAGCTCTGGCCTTCTATGCTCGAGGTTACGGGTTCGATCCCGGCCCAGATCGATGGCATTTAAGTGCGTTTGAATGCGACAACCTCATGTCAGGAGATTTACTGGCATGTAAAATAACTCCTGCGGGACAAAATTCCGGCACATCGGCGACGCTGATATAACCTCTGCAGTTGCAAGCGTCGTTAAATAAAACATAATTTAATTTAATTTAACCTACAGAAGAGTTTTACAATATGCTAGTGCAATACATGGAGTAAGTACCAATACTTAATACAAAACAGAAATATTCATGAAGCGTTGTTGAATGTCATAAATTCACCTACAGAATAGAAAGCGTGAGAAATTAGTAATTCTTTAATTTGGCCCTAAATAATCTTATGTTTTGAGTTTCATTTTTTATATCCATAGGGAGGCTATTAAAAACTTTTACTGACATATAACGAACTCCTTTTTGATAGCATGATACATTCGCCGATGGAATATGAAAGTCATTTTTGACGCGTATTCATGCTGTGAACTGTTGAATTAGTTACAAAGTTTTACGATTACATACGAGGAAGTTTATTAATAAAAACATACATTGACAAGCCATAGGCATTATTTGTAGCTTTTTAATTCCCTAGATTTGGCACCTACTATTATTCTAATTACTCTTTTTTTGTAATAGAAATATATTGTTACTATCTGTGGAATTTCCCCAGAATATTATTCCAAAACTCATTATCGAGTGGAAGTATGCAAAGTACATTCTTTTTAAGGTATTGATATTTACTATCTTCTGCATAGATCTAATAGCAAAACAAGCTGAATTTAGTTTGGGAGTAATTTCTTTAATATGATTTTTCCAGTTTAACACATTATCGATTTTTAAGCCAAAAAATTTGGTTGTTGTTGTTTCTAATAGGGACCTGTTGTTAATTATTTCGCTTGAAATATATTAGATTGAATTTTGGCAGGATTTAAATTGAATTATGTTAGTTTTGATATAATTTAATACTAATTTATTGATTGAGAACCAATCACATATTTTGAGGAGAATTGTCTCTGTTGAAGATTAGAATACATTGGAGTTATTGGCTGTAATTACTATACTTAAGTCATCTGCAAATAATATGAGATGACCTAATCTTTTATTAGAGGAGCAAGATCATTTATACACTAGAAAAATGAAGGGACCTAACATTGACCCTTGTGGAATTCCATTATTAATAGTTCGCCATGTCGAGACAGATTTCATAGTGTATTGATTTCGACTTTCTGTTTCCTATCTATGAGATATGAGTGAAACCATCGGTGTGCAACACCTTTAATTCCATAATAATCCAATTTGTCTAGCAGAATTTTATGATTTATACAGTCAAATGCTTTCGATAAATCACACAAAATCCTCTCAACTTGAAATGTTTTGTTAATTGCTTCTATAATGTTATTAGTTAAACTAAATGTTGCATTTTCCGTGGATTTATTTTCTCCTAAATCAAAACTGTTCTGGAACTAAAAATGTATCTTTCAAGATGATGATATAATCACTTATACAGTACTTTTTCGAAGACTTTGGAGAAAACAGGTAGAAGTGATATGAGGGGAAGATGAACTTCGCTGGCGTAGATCATGATAGCATGGAGACAGTGACATAAATATGTTTTTTACAAGTAATTATTGGTGACAGCGCTTTTTGGACCAAGTAAATGTACAAGTGGATGACAAGTGGCAGCTCTGTCGGTTATTAGAGGATTCTGGGCAAGAATTTCGCCCTTCACTGCAGGAACTCCACAACAAGTTAATTTCACCAACGTTTATATTTATGCCAAAGTGACGCATTCGATACAATAAAACTCTCTTTAGCGTGGAAACGCACCCATCCATTGTTTGTAAAAGAGAAATCTCAAGTACGAGAAAGAGTTGGAATTTATTCTGTTACTAAGCGATCGTTTCCGCTGGAGAAATCAAGAAAACAAAAGAAAAACTGTTTATATGTATGCCTACTTATAAGGAGTGTACCCGCAGAATCACGGTAACGAAGCAAACCACGACAATCTGTGAGGCAATTTACTACATTTTAAAAATACACATAAAAACAGATAACCTGTGCAAGGCCGACTGGAATGTGGCTCGAGACGTTGGCACTCCTGGAGGACGTTTCAAGAACATGCTCTCGGATTGTTTAAACACGCTAAAATCTGAGTTAGTCGTGACAAACGAAGTGGCTAAGAAGTAAGTTTAACCATTCCTGAAAGGAGAGGAGAAAGAAAGAAAAAATAAAAACAAATGAGGAAATAATTTACAAATAGAAAAACGGAAGTCAAGGCGACAAAAACTAAAAAAGGAAAATAAACAAGCGAAAGGGATAATAAATAAAATAAAGAAAACAGAAATCAAAAGAGAATAAAACAATGAAGAGAAACAGTAATAGCAATGAAAAGCAAATGTAGAAGAAAGGAAATACAAAGTTTGCTACTAATATACACAATTTAATCTATAACTTATTCCTATCAAACTGATTAAAATATCACAGACACGACTACATTTCTTAAGTGGAATTTATTCTAATATAAACTATAAAAGAATATGATAAGGGTAAGAAAAACTCCGCTTTTTTCTGAGCTTCAACTCAAGTTCTTGTAGTTCGTAGTCTGCCACTGTCGACAGAGCTGAACCAAGCACACGACATTGGATGGAACAGACAACGAAATCTTGAATATTTTAATTATAATTCTTGGTGGCCTATATGATGGATGAAGAGAAATTTCGACACTTATAGCAAGATATTTTATTAACATAATTTGAAAATAATATTTTAATACGATGAAAGAATAATGGAAAGGAGAAAAATTCTCTCCGGCGCCGGGATTTCAACCCGGGTTTTCAGCTCTACGTGCTGATGCTTTATCCACTAAGCCACACCGGATACCCACCCCGGCGTCGGACAGAATCGTCTCAGTTTAAGTTCCAACTCTTGGGTTCCCTCTAGTGGCCGCCCTCTGCACTACGTCATAGATGTCTATGAACGTAGGACTGAAGTCCACACATGTGCTGAGGTGCACTCGTTAAGAGTAACTCTTTCCATTACTCTTTCATCGTATGATGACGCAGAATATCTGCATGGAAATATCATATGTAGTTCGGTACATTAAAATAATAAATATTTTAATATTAATTTAACAGATTCTGATATCTACTTCTATTTTCGCTACGGCATGACGTCTGTTATAAATACAGAAATTCTCATTAATGTAATAAAAACACATTGGAGCTAAGATATATAAAATTTGACTCGTACAATTTACCAAGCGACGGTAGAAACGTAATTAAAAAAAAAAGCGACAAAAAATGTATCCAATCATATAGCATACTAAACCTGTAACGTTATCACACATATGTTCCAGATATTAAAATGTATCCAACTTATTTGTGGAAAAATACGATATAAATTTTTGCGATAAGTGTTCTGCAACCATACGTGATTAGATTTACGTATTACAAGGAAGGGAAGTGACACACGTTTTGTCACAGCTTGAAATAACATCATTATCAAAGCAATACGCTCACATTATTGGGTACATGGCATGGGTGTTGAACGTCACGGCTATTCCGCATTCACAGAAAATGTAACCATTGATCAACTATTTCAGATAAAACTTAGACGTCTTCGATATGAGTTCATGAAATTATATATTTCTTATTCTGAAATAATAGTCCTTATATGCGGCCTCAATTTATTTATGAATTTATTATTCTTATCCATATCAATAATGACAGCACACAATTATTAGTGTCTTTTTTGTTCTTAAATGAGCCTTGGTGAATAACGTAGATTCCAGTAATGGTAAAAATTATTTGTATTAAACGGAAATTCGCGATAACAAGGACATAATTTACAATATTTGATTGTTGTGTAAGTATTACTTTCAAACCACGCCGTCCATACCGTTTTATTTGTAGCTTTATCTTATGTAAAAGGATCAAAAGAAGGAAATCTTAATAGTTGATTATGGAAACTCAATTTTTTAGCAAAATAATGATACTTCACGTGCATCATTCCCAGATAAATTAACTCAAATGCATTCAGTGTTCAAAAAATCCGTTAAATAATTAGAACTTATATACACAGATAACAGATATTAAACATAAAAATTCCCCCCCCCCCCGGTATGAAGAGTACTGTTTCTTTTCGCTGTTATTTATACTCTTTTTAACATTTTTGGTCATATCGCGAGTTAATCTTTGGTTGAAATCCGAAGGCCTGTGTACTATTGTTAGACTGGTTCTATTGTTGTGAACTAGATGGCGACTGTATACGTATTACTGATATGTTATGAATATGATTTCGGTGATGAATGGAACCGGTGATATTCAGGGATGTTGTGGCCCGAATTTCCTGGCATTTACCTTACGGTTGAGGGAAAACCTTGAAAAATCTCAATCAGGAAATTCAATCCGACCGGGAATCGAACCCGGGCCCTCTGCGTAAGAGACCAGCATGCTGACCCCTACACCACAGAGGTGGTCAAGAGTACTGTTGTATTTCTATTAAAGTCTAAGAATTTTTTTTTTGCATCATCGTCATCGTTGTTATCATCCAGCGTATAAGTGAAAAGAAGGTGATAATATCAGCAAAATGAGTCCATGGTCCAGAGCAGAAAGTTACCCAGCATTCCTCTTAATGGGTTGAGGGAAAACCACGGAAAAAATCTCAACCAGGTGATTTATCCAAACCAGGATTTGAATACGGGCCCGGTCAGATTTACTAACCGTTACTCCACAGCGGTGGACTATACTTCGTGTAATGAGAAATTAAACGAATATTTTAAGTATAAATTAAGATTTTCTTGTTTTACGACGTAGTGCGATATTTTTGGAATTCTATATTGTTTCAGAGCCATACATGGGCAGGAAAGGCAAAGCATGCGAGCATCTGTTGGATCCGTTACCAAGAGCTGTTCTCCAACGTTGGACAAATATTTTTCATTGCGAAAGATAATTTTTCCTGGACGTAAATTTCATAGTTATTGAAGAGGACGTGACGTCACATGTCTTTCTCGTTAGCTACGCTTAGATATAACATAGCCAACATTAAATAAGTTCATATATAAATGCACGTTTAACATGAGTTTAATATAGCAATTCCTTTGTTTTTTGGAACTTTGAACATGCATTTATATTAGGCGATTGTCAAGATGGCCGTGACTATGATAACCACGTGACTCGCGCCGTAGCCTGTCTTTCTCGTTAGCTACGTGAAGAGGATATATGACGCTGACAAGACCTGTCGCGTTAGAAGTATGACAATGAAGTCCAATCAAAATTAGTTCACAAATATGGCGCCATAACAACATAATGGGAGCTCACAAAGACGCTTCCACACGGCTGGACATCATACCGGTATGTCCTCTTTCCTTCTTCGGAAACCTGCTTAAAAGGACATGACGTCATTCACAGACAAAATGGTTGCCCTGACAACCAAGAAGATAAACATCGAATCATTTCACGTACAAAATGTGCATCTTAATATCCAAGACAGCTTTTGAATATTCAGCAAATCCATGTTAACAATATTCACTCTGAATTAACCCGATAAATGAATGCATTTCTTTTAAAGCATTTAAATCTTCGGGAAATTACACCGCTTCTGGTAGTCAATGTCTTTATGCAAATGTTCGCCTCACATTCAAAACTGCTTGGAAAGTAAATTTACCTTCTTATGTGAGACAAAATGGGCAGTTTGGGTTCTCTCGAGACAAACAACCAGAACTTACACTGCATACAACCAACTACACTAACGCCACGGCATAACCTGGTGGTCAGCTTCTAAGAGCCCATTACGTGCCTCGCTCTAGGGCTATAAACCCTTCAAATTGAGGTGAGTTTGGCGCAAAATTGAAGACTAATCCTTTGTGCTAGGGGAGAATACACCGCTATTCCCGGACAGCAACTTGGATTTAAACCTCCATACTGCAGTACCTTAAAACTAAAACTTACAGTGTGTGGGCAACTGATATTTCTTCTAGTAACCCCATATTCGATTCCCTACGTAAGACCTTAACAGTGGCGGCTGGTGGTTTGAAAATATGGTGGTGCACAATGGATATCGGAGAGGAGTTAAACATACTTTACTTTAAAGTTTAAAACCGTGTATGCCTGAGGGGGTATACATATAAAGCTTATTTATATGCAATTAATAAGTAAAATGACTAAATACAAGCATACCTATTTATACAGAAAGTCCAAAAGTGGACGGGGTCGTGGATGGAGCTCTCTATATTACGATTTAACCTCATGAAAAACATTTGAGCACAGAATCGTCATCAGAATGCTACCAAGTACCAAGTGCAACGTTTTCGTTCATAAAATTCAAATGCAGCTTTCGTAGGCTGTCGGGAGATAGCAGCACTTATTGTCAGAACGACAACTCTTACAACTTTAAAGCAAAACACAAGCTCCTTTATGTATTGTGCCGTTTGTGTGGATGCAGATTGAGAAAGTAATGTGCGAAATATGCGACTGTTCGTTGCACAAGCCGAATGAATACATTTTTCATGCTTATTACTTCGGACAAATGTCTAGTTGAAACAGATGCTTTCCCAGTGAATTTAGTTTCTTCTGCACTGACGTTGGTGTCCATGCCAGGGAGTGCGACAAACAGTTCTCAATGAGAAAGCAGTAGACCACGCCTCTAAATCCCTGTCCCCGCATTAGCCGAACATCTCTATAAACTACCTTCCATAGGTTTTCAACATCTTTGCAAACCAAGAGGCTCGAAGGCTCCTGCAGACGTACAAAACAAGACGCCAGCTGCAGATAGTCATGAATGAAATTGTAATATATATATATATATATATATATATATATATATATATATATATATATATATATATATATTTAATAGTAACAAAGCCGGGAGATTAGGAACATTACTGGGGTGTACAAACCTGCAACCCTTGAGAAGCCGCCACTGGACCTTAATCATTTAATCAGTAGCGGCTCGCCGTCAAGAAAATAGGTGAAGTGCTGTTCACATAAACAAATGCATGAACAGTTTTACCAATATAATGAGTAGGCCTACTAGAACATATGCAAACAGGAAAACTAATTTATTTCAGGACTCACCCAATTTCTTGCATACGAAGTCAATCCTCCTCTCTTTTAAAGCAGCAAACCGTCGATGATGTCTTCATAAAATGCTGAGTTTAACTGAGGGTGGACAGTATATCTCTATGCAAAGCTATGGGGCTAATGATGAAAGTCCCTCCTGTGATGTAGCATTCCGAGTGAAATTTTCAATATTTTCAAACAGAAAAGCTTCTTTCATCGAAAGAATTTTTAAAGTTATTTTATACAGCTTCTCTATTTTCTTAGCACTTTTTAAAACAAAGAACAAAAGGAACTGTAGATCGTCAAGAATTTAAAACATATTTTTTATCCTCATATTTCAGTCTACAAAACGACATTTCTAATAAATTACAAACTGTGTCGGGATAAATATTTCGCACTCATTTATCAACATTTTCTATGTACTGGTACGTAAGTACTCGTATTTGTACAGGGACATCATTTTATTTTTACTAACATTTCTGACATTAACCTGGCTATACCTTTGAATCAACGGTTGCTATCCCCTTCCACGACTGGAGTTCGATGGCGTAATATACAAACAAATCACTTTACTAGGTATAGGAGGGAATAAAAGTAATTCATCCATTTACGTAAACTATGAAATATCACGCTTTTGAGTTTGATAATTTTCATTAGGTTTTTGTTTAATCAGAATACAGTACAGTATTAATAATGAATGTTTTTACTCACGAACTGAGCTGTCCATACGGACGTATACATTATGCAGTGTATATTATACTGTCTATAGCACATTAGCGTACACTATAGAGAATGAAGTTAAATTGAAAAATAATCATAATATGGATATTTAAACAAATTTTTCAAAATGGTGGCGGTTCATTTCGATACAGGCTTCAGATCTAATGTATGTAATTCCAATTACCAGTTTCGTCCTTCGTACTAGTAACTCATGTTGAAATAATTCTGTACCTACTCTATAAAAGAGTACCTTACGTACTGTAAATTCAATCTTAACTTCAGCTCGATCCGAAAAGATAAAATTACTCAGACATGCTATCTACTGTCCGTCCAAGTGGTTATGTCGCAGGGTCGTAGAAAGGATGGAAATTACGTGACAGTTAATTACTTAACGAGGCCCTTTTATTTAAGTTATTTTAAACAGTTGTATGGGTATAATATTACGTAGATGTCCAATTCCTAACAGAAATTAATGTTATCAGAAAAGAGCTAAGACAGCCCAGCCACTAACATTTACAGAGAGAGAAAACGGGAATGCGACGTAGGCAAATGGACGACAGTACCTGTGCGAAAATGATGCAATATTGAAAGCTCTTTCGTCATTGGAAAACGCGAACATATTTTTGGAACGTACCGTGACGGTAAGGCTAGTATGACTGTATATGCGGTCTTGGATCTGTGTGGAAGACGGTTGAACTTCATTAGTAGAAGGGGTGGGAGTGAAGTACATTCAAAAACTCAGGTACAATAAAAAGTGAAGTAAAAATAAAATGATGTCCCTGTATAATAGCTATAGTGATTAAACATATAATATATACTTGGATGTAGGATTAATACACAATCAGTCTTACTAATAAACCGTGTATAGTTTTTATACGAGATTTATGCAGAGTTGATACAGAAAGCGTTACTAATAAACCGTGAATAAGCTATGGACGTATAAACAGGCTGTACCTATACAATCGGAATTGCTCTGCAGTAGTTATATACACGAAACCCCTTGTTTAAGCGTTGTATATAGCGAAAAAATGGCCGCCCCTCTAACAGCTGTTCGTATCGACTGTCATTTTACAATGATGGTTACCTTGTAACCACGGAAGAACAAACCAAAGATCATAGAATTATTAGAATAATATTGCTGTAGCTTGTACTCTTTGACCAAAATGTAGTGTGGTAATCGATTAGAGCGAGTTGTACTATCGATATTTAACACGCCACACTAGAGCGCTCTACCGGATGCAGTAGAGAACCTCAGATATTCTATTATCTTTCGTAACGAAGTAATGACGAAACTATGACGTAGCTGTGTAACAGTTATACTGTTATACACGACGTATGTAGTGATTATTAGTAAGGAATTTACACACGACTTATAAACGAGCTACTCATTGTATAAGTATAAGATAGTTAAACGTCTGTATATAGAGTTTTTATTAGTAAGACCGAATATATACTTATCACTAATATACTCTAAATACATTAAATAAGTTAATATATACGTACACAGTATTAAACTACTCGTAAATGTGTATACATTTACGCGCGCGTTAAACTTTCAAATACAAGAGCTTGAACAAAACTGGCGAGCTCATGAGAAGAAATCATACACGCCGCGAAAAAAAAACTTTTAAACTTTGCTAATGTATGTGTGGTGTATTCCTGATAAAATAACATGAGGCCAGCTAAGTTACCACTGCAGGGGTGGTTGCTAAGACACAGAATGAGGATATTATTCTCCAGTCAGGTAGTACATACTGTAAAATTTCACAGCCCTTGAACAATAGCCCCCGGCCTTGGAGAGCATCTTCAACCCTTCTCTATTACTAGTACCGTTAGATCTGCAAACTGGTCACTCCACCTACAAGTCTTCAAGTTCTCCGTAACTGAAAGACTCAGGCCCAATTGTATAAAACTCCCTGACTAAAGATCAACTTTGATCGAAGATCGAAAAGTGAACCAAGTTCAGACACTTCTTCTATTGTATAAAACTTTTCTGCGATCAAATTATCTTGGTTCAAATGCAATCTAAGTTCACATGAAAAAGATTTGACAACATCGCATAAACAGGTGAAATACGTGATGCGCGGACAGGTTTTTCAGTGTTGCCAATGTAGCGACTTTAACTCTTTTTCAACAACTATTTCTTTTAACTTTTATATTGCTTAAATAGGGATTTAGTGACCTTTTTAGCACCCCATTGTGACAAAATTTAATCTTTCTTTGTTGATAATGAGAAATCTAGCAACTTTCCAACTACTTTTTGGCGACTTTCCGTACACTCTGTTGGAGACACTGGTTTTTTGTGCAATGTAAATAATGGCGGACAATAAGAAGAAGATTGACTGTTCTCCGAGTTGTTATCATGTTATGGTGTTTGATACTGCTAAACATAATAAAGCTTTATAAAACGACAATTTTCCTTCAGTAATACAGTTAATTGAAAATTTATGAATGTACCTATCATATCCATTAATAATTAATGGTTGTTATAAACATAATATAATTATAGGATATGTTATTTGATACGGCTGAACACGATAGAGCCTTATAAAATATAAGATTGTTTGTGTATTAAGGCAAGAAATTGAAAGAAATATATATATATATATATATATATATATATATATATATAAATGTACCTATCATATCTATTAATATTAATAATAATGGATATTTTATTTGCACAATCTGTCACTCGTATATTTCAAACAGAAAAGAAATAACTGAACTTGGATCATCTAACTTAATCGGAGAAATTTCTTCATTCAAAGTTGACTTTAGTTTGAGACAAATTAATCTCAGATTAGACTTTATACAACACAAAATTCCAAGTTCAGCTGAAACAAGGATCAATTTAACCTCTGATCTAAGATTAAATGGTTTATACAATCGGGCCTTAGAAATGCACTTCACTCATACAATCTTTCTTTAGTGCGTGACGTGATGTTACCATGGAAACCAAGTGCTGTATGAGAATGGAAGCCCAAATAATTTCACCTGTACAGTATTGTAAGTTCTAATAGTCACCGCTCGGCGCTCGTAACAGTTGACATTATTCTATTCAGCGGACGGTTACTTTATACAACCAAACACTGTTCACAACGACTGAAAAGAAAACTTCTTTTATTTTATAAATACGTTACCGGTAATAACTAGAATTAATTATTAATACGAGATAAAATTGCGTTTTACACATAACCGCCCCTGCATTTAACACTATGTGGCAACCACAATCGTGGATATAACGTACGTTACTATAGGAACTGGATAATTTGCAAAAAATAAACAGAAGTCCAAGGCCTCTTCAAGGCCTTGTGCATACATCCTAACCGAAATTTTTAGGAGTAAATCCAATCCAGTTTTGTTTATGAAATCTTGGTTAGTTACCAGTCTTGTATAACAACGAAACCTAACAAATACTACAAACACAAGAGAAACTAAAAAGAATACAATCCTCCAACGCAGAACGCGAAAAAACAATTAAAAATATTGCAAATGCAGAACAAAGGTCAATATGTAGGCGAAATACTGGTCTTAAAATGGATGTTGGTGACATCCGCTATCATATCCTGTAAAACTTGCACCAGATACTCTCTCATTTGAAAATAATGACTTTAGACAATTCCGATATTAATTTTTCTATTCGTGTATTACATGTAGTGCGGATGTCCGTTGGCTTGAATAATTTAGGAAGACTCTAATTTTACGCAAAGCGGTGACATGTTTCATGAAACCCTAATGCAGTTTTAAATGAGGATTTATGGAACTCCCTCTGTGTTCTGCAAAACAAACGAAGATCGTCACTTCCTACGTTCTTTGCAATTCGTCATTTTTAATTACATCTATACCGTTATCTGTAACATCAGTGTTACAGTATTTCACGCTAGGGACCCGACTTCAAATAGCGAACAGTCCAAGTGAAACAAAATATGCAGTGGGTAAAACCGGTATGGGGCAGGTTATGTAGGGTGCAACCGTCTCTCCTGCCGCCGTTAATTGTTAATGCAAAATGCATAATTACCCATATAACCGGTGCAACAGCAACGGCAAATCACTGTACCATAAGATCTCGCCAGACGACTAACTTTATGGAATCCGACGACTGCTGGACGGCTGTGACGTAGTTCCGACCCAGTGTGCAAGCCACAAAGTCACCCTGGATATTCCACTGGGCTAAAATGTAGGTGCAGAAAAGCCTTAATATGGATTTAGATTAGTCGCCGTGATGAAGACCTACAGAAGAGGACTGACACAATATTCCTATTCAAATTTTAAAAAATCCACCGATCTAGCTAAGTATTTACCTCAACTACATACTTAAGGTGTTAGGTACAGCTTAGAGCAGGCATGTCAATTGATGCCCATAGGAGCAAGCGCGCGCTTTAGAGCCCAGGAGAGCCTGAGCGCTTTACAGCGGAAAGGAAAGAGACAAACGAAAGAGGTGGTATATGTCGCTTGGTCGAGCTATATTCAGGGATGGCCAGCACTGATTCAATGGATAAAGGGAAGAGAACTTATTAAAACTGTATCCATGGTAATTTTTAGATTTGCCTGAGAAGTATAAGTGCATTATAAGAATGTAAGTTTTAATTTTAATGTTCATTTTTCACAAGTTTGATTTTTTTATTCAAAATAAATATTTTCTCAACTTTTCGTATAAAAAAGTGAAATTTTCAGATATAGGCCTATTTATTTAGTAGCCTTACAGAATGTTTTCGTAACTCTAATATACCGTATATACGTATTACTGAAGATAGTGTATTGAAAATTTTGAAAATATTCGCATGGAAATTGTTTGTAAGGAAATGAATTAACAAAGCAACCACTGTTACATCATAAGCAAAAGATACGTGCCCATGTGTTGTAAAAATGTCAGCTCTATAGCTTCAGCAGATTTCGAGAAAATAATTTAATATTCTGATGAGAGGAAGTTGCTCACAAATATCACCTTAAAAGCATAATGCGATAAGAGTTTTGTTATGTAATATTAGTTACACTTAAAACAGATACAGTACCTAGGTAACTTTGCTTTGTACTGTAATATTGTTTTGATTAGTTTATTGATTACTTTTGTAAGGCTAAAGATACCATCAATATAAATTCCAACTTATCATGTCATACTCAATCTCTTTCTTTGCAATATCATTTTCTTTATGAATGATGTGTTTCATCCACTTAATACAGACATTGCCGTCTATGTATGTATTGGCCTGTCTTCTTTACATTCGGAATAACATTAATAATTACATAGCATGTACTTCTGTACATAAATATTCTACAAGAAATAATACAAATTTATACATTGACAAATGTAAATACAGTATTACTCAAAATAGTTTTCTATTCTTTGCTTTTAAATTATTTAATAGTCTACTTGTTGATATAAGGAATCTTCCATTCCGAGTTTTTAGGACACGAATTAGGACTATATTATTGGCAAATCCATTGTATGATGTCGATGAGTTTTTTAATATTCATGTATCTTAATTTGTATCCATTGTATGATATCCTGTATTTTAAATTGTATATGACGTTGCCATACATGTTCCACATGTTTTTGCAAAATAAACTATCTATCTATCTATCTATCTATCTATCTATCTATCTATCTATCTATCTATCTATCTATCTATCTATCTATCTATCTATCTATCTATCTATCTATCTATCTATCTATCTATCTATCTATCTATCTATCTATCTATCTATCTATCTATCTATCTATCTATCTATCTATCTATCTATCTATCTATCTATCTATCTATCTATCTATCTATCTATCTATCTATCTATCTATCTATCTATCTATCTATCTATCTATCTATCTATCTATCTATCTAATATTATACTACTATGGAATTTAAGTGAATATTCCTTCTTAACTCTCTATTATGTTAAGCAAATCTAGTCTTTCAGGTAAAGCTCCCTGTAAAGCAGATTTGAATAATTTCAAGGGAAAAATTGTTCCGGGGCCGGGTATCGATCCCGGGACCTCTGGTTGAACGTACCAGCGCTCTACCACTGAGCTACCCGGGAACTCCACCCGACACCGTCTCAACTTTTCCCTTATATCCACACACCTCGCGTGGGCTGACAGAACGCCAGAGACCCACAACGAGTGCACACAATCTCTGTGTGACTTGGAATTGTGGTTTTCTGTTAACGACACAGTAACGTATATATTATGCAAATCTAGTCTTTATTATGTTATTAAGATTTAAAACACAACTGCAATATTAAGAAATCAGTGTTAATACTTTTGTTTTACAGACAATATAGATAATATTAAACAGAAAGAAGCCATATAAAAATAACGACATAAAATTTCACGTTCCGTTTGAACGGTAGTCTGCATAGCTCAATTGATGAATTGTTTATCATTATAAATTGAATTAATCTACTTGATATTAATTGCACAAATTTGTATAGCTTAATGAAAGTATGCTTGTAAATTAAATTGTTCTGCTTACTTTGTATTGTATATATTTGTATAGTTTTGGCCGATGAATTTTATATGCTTTAAATTGAATAGTAATCTGTATAGCTCTGTTGATAAATTGTTTGTGTTTGTAATTTGAAGTAGTTTGCATGATATGTATTATCAATTTCTGTGTATCACAACTGGTTGAATTGTTTATGCCTTAAATTTAATTAACTTGCTTGTTTTGTATTATACATATAGCTCAACTTATGAATGATCGTTTGCGTTTGTAAATTTAATAATCTGATTGGCTATGTATTGTATACTTTTAGCAGAGCCATCGATGTAGCTCAGTCGGCAGACTCGCTGGGCTGCTGATCCGGAGCTGTGTTCGGGTTTGGGTTGGATCCCCCTTTGGTCTTTGGTTTCTTCCGAGGTTTTCCACAGCCGTGGGACTGAAGCAGGATGGTCTATGGCGAGTCCTTGGCATCAACCCCTTTGATTTGATTACCCCCTTTGATTTGATTACCTGGTTGGATTTTTCCGAGGTTTCCCCAACCAAAAGGCAAATGCCGGGTAATATTTTGGCGAATCCTCGGACCTCACCTCATCTCACTACATCTCGCCAAAATATTGTAAAAAATTGCACAAAATTGTAAAAATTGTAGAAAATTACTAAATTGTAAAATTGTAAAAATTGTAATTATAATATTGTAAAATTTTGACTTGTTCCACATCTTAAAGCTTCATTGCTCATGTAAGATCTATGGAATAAAATAAATGAATGAATGAATGAATGAATGAATGAATGAATGAATGAATGAATGAATGTGCACCACTGTTTTCTTAATCCAACAGGCTGCTTATTCATATACACAACCTTCCTCTTTCCATACTTAGCGCTTGCTGCCCGCTCACGACGTCAAGGTCAGAAAAATGCGCTTGCTTTGACATCACTGATCTATGCGAACACCATACACGATTGCTTATAACTACTATAGTCTCTATTATTTTAGATTTGATGAAATTTATTTGTTGTCTATGTAGCTTACGTGAGACGAAGTGTGTATGAAGAAACAACGTGGACAAAGTATTGTCAAAAGTACACATCAGTCACCGCTGTCAGCGGGACTGAGCATGACTCTCGGAGTTACTGCACAAGAGATTTTGTGCACGTCGTCACCTAGCTCACCGGGGGGTGGCGAGGGGGGGGGCATGCAAACTATGCCTTAACTCACCCCGTTGGCAGAAGAGAAGAAACAGGCACGTGTGTGACATTCGTGCTGTAGCCGATGACGCGGACTGAAATGTATTTTTCTGTATAAATTCTGTAAGAAGAAAAGCACATTGCATTTTAAGCCGGTGTCATCTTCATAATAAATGATTCCCATCATCTTTCTCTTCAGCTCCTTCAAAGATTAGGCCTGTTGGTCCGTTTCATCACACCAGCGTTAAGGGGAGAGGATGTTGTATTTTTAAACTTTTTTCCTATTTGGTGTAAAATATTAATTTTTTGTATGTAGAGAGCTCATAGCTGTAGCAACTCAACCAAAAATAAATATTTTGAAAAAAAAAAAAAAAAACAAAATTATTTGGGGGCCCAGATTTGAAAAAAAATATATCCAATGCAGGATTTTACTAAAACCGATATATCTAAACCATTTTTAAAGGTAGATTCATCCAGTGTTTTGCAATGTACTTGCAAAAGCATGCTCTACAAACTGTCTGTAACAGAATTTTGATATTTGTCCCTACCTTTGCAAAATAAACAATTAAAATTTAATAACACTTTTCTGATTTCCTTTCTTGCAAACAATAGGATGTAGTTTTAAAATGAAATCAATTAACAAGATTCTGTCACAGAGAAAAGACTCCTAATAGTCTAAAGAATGTATGATCTAAATTTCATATGCCTGTATCTTTAATAGTTCAGAAGTTACATGCATTTTTGTCTGGCAATGTAGCAAAAAAATGAAGTTACAGTAAACCGATAAAAGGGGGCGAGTGATTTAAAAGCCATAGCGCAGGAAGTTTAAAAATGGCGTTTCAACATCCGATAAGGGTTGGAATAAACACGAAATGTTATGCAATGCATTCCACACATATCAAACGGTATTTTAAAGAAAAAAATATACATATTATATATATATTTTTTAATTCAATTTACCGGAAACAGCAATAAAAGCGGGTGAGTGATTTAAAATCTATAACGCAGGAAGTTATAAAATGGCGTCTCAACATCTGATAAGGGTACACATACCCACAAAATATTATGCTTTGCATTCCACACATATCACAGAGTATTTTAAAGATTTCTTTTAATTTACTCATTTTTCACCAAAAAATACCATCCTCTCCCCTTAAAGTTGTCATCCTGCATTTCTTTTGTCAATTGGATTTTTTTATTTATATAATAATCTAGAATTTGTTCAACCTGGTTAACTATACGCATTTGTACATTTTCCTCTTTTTCTTCACTTCGTAGTCTGGACTGCCTGTTCCGGCTTTACTATTAAAGCAGATTTCTCAAAACTATTAAAGCAAACTCCGCAGAGTTCCTGACTATCGTGTATATATCCAGCTGAGTTACTTTCTACATGAAATTTTCGAGTATGTTCACCTTGACGTGAAAGGGTTACCATTAATTTTCTTAAAATATCATAAAATTTTGTCTCATTTCATTATTTATTTATTTTTATTGCTAGTAAGTTTGAAATGAATACAAATTAATAAATACAATGAAAGATAAACTAGCCCACTCCTGAATGAGTAAGACTCGTGCTCAGGAGGGGATTCCAATACAGACAAAAATAAAATTAAAATTGAGAGTGAATACAGATTAAAAAGTGTTTAATATGTTTAAACCCAAACTATAAATCCAATACAATTTTTTTTATTAATTTGGAGAGGATTCGTGGTTGAAATATTATTGGAATAAAATTTGTTTAATAATCTGGGACCTTGACTCATGCTATGATAAAAAGCTGCATTGGTTTTACATGTTGGTTCAGACAAACGCAGAGAATTCATATTTTTAGTTCTATATTTATGTATATACCTTTCAAAGTTATTAAAATTTCTATGAAAATATTTTAATAAAATGAAAATACATTTGTTTAATGTATACTTCACCTGACATAATTAGGAACATAAAATCTAGACGTTTGAGATGGGCAGGACATGTAGCACGTATGGGCGAATCCAGAAATGCATATAGAGTGTTAGTTGGGACGCCGGAGGGAAAAAGATCTTTGGGGAGGCCGAGACGTAGATGGGAAGATAATATTAAAATGGATTTGAGGGAGGTAGGATATGATGGTAGAGACTGGATTAATCTTGCTCAGGATAGGGACCAATGGCGGGCTTATGTGAGGGCGGCAATGAACCTACGGGTTCCTTAAAAGCCAGTAAGTAAGTAATCTTTCTGCTTTTTTAAACAAATTTTTTTATACTTTTTTCTGTAGTAAAATTCCGCCATACTTCTAATGAATTGAAGGATTTTTGAAAAGAAAAAAAAAAACCACAACCCAAAAACATAAATTTTCAGGAGAAAAAAAAACTATCTGGCAAGGGTGTTGTTGACACTTCAAGTATGAAATTCATCATGCCATTTTTTAAGTGTTGTAGGGGGAAGGAGGCTTTGTATAGGTCTATAGAAAAGGCTGTGATTCAAATAATGAACGTAATGCTTTGCGTCTATTTAAATAACTTTTATTTGAAACGTTTTTTATTCGAGGGTATTTTTAAACCTCAATTAAGTTTATATAAAGCAGAGGGATAAAAAAAAGGTCAAGATGATGATATAGCATATACAAAAGACATTGTTTACGAAGAAATATTATTGTAATATGTCTCATTCTAATTGCGTCAAGTTATGTTTTTAATCAGTATTGTGTTTGACTCGGAAAAACTCAAATACCTGGAAGCAACAGTAACAAATATAAATGATACTCGGGAGGAAATTAAACACAGAATAAATATGGGAAATGCCTGTTATTATTCGGTTGAGAAGCTTTTATCATCCAGTCTGTTGTCAAAAAATCTTAAAGTTAGAATTTATATAACAGTTATATTACCGGTTGTTCTTTATGGTTGTGAAACTTGGACTCTCACTTTGAGAGCGGAACACAGGTTAAGGGTGTTTGAGAATAAGGTGCTTAGGAAAATATTTCGGGCTAAGAGGAATAAAGTTACAGGAGAATGGAGAAAGTTACACAACGCAGAGCTGCAGGCATTGTATTCTTCACCTGACATAATTAGGAACATTAAATCCAGACGTTTGAGATGGGCAGGGCATGTAGCACGTATGGGCGAATCCAGAAATGCATATAGAGTGTTAGTTGGGAAGTCGGAGGGAAAAAGACCTTTGGGGAGGCCGAGACGTAGATGGGAAGATAATATACAAATGGATTTGAGTGAGGTGGGATATGATGATAGAGGCTGGATTAATCTTGCTCAGGATAGGGACCAATGGCGGGCTATGTGAGAACGGCAATGAACCTCCGGGTTCCTTAAAAGCCAGTAAGTAAGTAAGTAAGTAAGTAAGTATGCAAGTAAGTAAGTAAGTAAGTATTGTGTTTGACTCAATTGTTCGCATATGCAGTATGTAAAATTAGATTTTATACAAAGAATTATGTTTGGATCAAATTGCTGCCTTCAATGACATTGCACAGAGATATTGTGTTCCTTATTATTTTTTTTTTTTCAATTTTTGGTAACTCTATAGCATCTAGTAGATGCTTTATGGTTGTGCTAACAGATGGAGTTACTTGTCAACAATGTGACGCTGAAACGTGTGTTCAGGTTACTGCCCAGCGACAGTCCTGACGTATTTTTATATTGTGATGATTGGTTAATTAATATTAACTCGGCACACTCACAATCACACTCACATTCATACAAATTTCCAGACTCTAGACACCCAGGGAATTCCTCTTCTTCAAGAAAAATTCACCGAGAGCGTAGCCCGGGAATCTAACCCGGGACCTCCTGATCTGGAAGCCAGCATGCTGACCAACAGACCACGGAGGCAGTCGAGTGTTCCTTATTGCTTTATTTTTTAGTTTAATTGTATATTTATTTATTTTTTAAATAGTCATCCAATATACAAGCAGCATTAATTGCTTCAGGCCACTAGTATGTACATATGTCTGCACGAATAGGTTAATAGGATGAATGGATGGATTTTGTGATTTCTCTGATATAAAAAGTCTTAAATTTTTAATTTTCAGTGGATATTTTATGTTATACTAGTCACACATTTCGTTTAAAATGTAAATTGCTTCTGCAGAAGTTAAAATAAAAAGTTCTCACTACACCCTGCACATAGAAACTGTCCCTTCTCCCCCAGTATAGAAATCCGGTAGCAGGAGGCATTTTTTCTGCAGTATCACAATACTTCCTCCATTCTCGCTACGAGCAAGAAAGTGAAACTGCTCCTACTGCCAAAAATAAGGGGAAGATTTACGGCGGATGTTTGAACAGTCTTCTCTCGTTACCGTTTTATTTTATAGTCCAGCAGACTCAATCAGTTAACTCAACTGGTAAGAGTATTTTTATAGTCCAGTGCCGTCCACTGTTCCTCGGATAGCCCGCGACATTGCTTTCAGCTCATCTCTCGTCTCGTACGTGCTATGACTTGGCGTCGAATACATTTCATCGGGAAAGTAATAAGTCCTTAGTTCAATGAACAAAGATCGTAATTCTTAAAGCTGACTTATGTAATAAAATACTTCCGAAAAGATACCTTGTCGCAACGAAATTGGTCAAAAACCCTTCAGTGGCGTTTTGTCGCCATAGTCAAAGCCAGAATTATTATTATTATTATTATTATTATTATTATTATTATTATTATTATTATTATTATTATTATTATTATTATTATTCAAAGCATTTGACAGAGTGAATTGGAATAAACTTAGGCCCTATAGGGATCCTAAAGAAAATTGGCGTGGATTGGAAACAGACGAGGCTGTTCAGTAACCTTTATATGAAGGTCTTTTTTTCTAGTTTTAAGATGTTTTTATTAAAAGTACCAGCTCACTTGGACCCTTGCCTTTTACAAAAATATGATTTTATAAATTGAAATGTAAATAGGTTTTGTTAAGGAAAATTGATTACTAAGACCGTCAAAGACGGAAGTATTTGTCTGAAATTATGTTATGTCTCTTAGTGAAGGGTTGGCATGAAGAAGTAGCTTATCCCTGTATGTAGTCTGCAGGTCTTGAATATGAGCAACCAGGAAGGGTATATGACGTTCACTGTAGAGTTTGACATTGTTCGTGAGGTAGTGTGCACCAGTGATTGTTCTGAATTCCTTCCAGACTCTTCAGGTGGCGAGGATGAGCTTGGCCCCATATCTCACAGCAGTAGTGGATGTATGATCTGATGACTGATGTATACAGCAGGACTTTTGCTTTCCTTGAAGTCAGACTTTTGAAAAGTGGATAGAGTGCCATGTATCTTTGAAATGCTTTGTCTCTTATGTTTTGAATGTGATGCCTGTAAGATAAACGTTTGTCTAGAAGTACTCCAAGATATTTAACTGATGTGGTAAAAGGCATTATTTGGTTTTTCAATACTCAGTTGGTCTATAATCCTGGGAAAACGTTTAGTAAAGACCATCAATTGAGATATGAGGGGCTCACAACCAGAGTGGACCAAGTCTACCAGTGGTCAGTTTGTTTTATTTTATTTTATTGGGTTATTTTACAATGCTGTATCAACATCTAGGTTATTTAGCGTCTGAACGAAATGAAGGTGATAATGCCGGTGAAATGAGTCCCAGCATTTGCTCGTATTGGGTTGAGGGAAAACCCCGGGAAAAACCTCAACCAGGTAACTTGCCCCGACCGGGATTCGAACCCGGGTCACCTGGTTTCGCAGCCAGACGCGCTGACCGTTAGTGCACAGGTGTGGGCGGTCAGTTTGTGGATTAATACAATCTCGGAAAAAGAAAACTTAGATTTATTCATTGCCATAACAAACAAAGCCCATAACTCATTTGTTTCTCAACAGAGGGCAGCTTTTCCTATGGAAAATGAAGGTTACTAAGCGTAAGCCAGGAACTTTAAGACATAATTTCTCAGAACTACTTCAGATTACTTGTTTCACTCTGGTTGTGAATCCCTCATATGAAACAACGAGTGACACTCAGGATAGGAGAAGAAATGTCTGAAGGAAGTGAAATAGAGAGTACGACAAGGATGCCCTCTATCACCTACTCTGTTCAACATCTACTTGGAGGATTTAGTGAAGAACTGTTTTCAGAATACGGGAGGAGTGATAGTAGGAGGAAGAAGAATAAAGTGTATAAGATTTGCTGATGATGATGATATGGCGTTGTTAGCAGAAGAGGAGATGATATTAAGGGATATGCTACTGGAGCTAAATGACAGCTGTGAGCAGTATGGGATGAAGGTAAATGCTAACAAGACGAAGACCAAGGTCATAGGGAGAAAAATAAAGAAGGTAAACTTGCGAATTCTAAATGAGGCAGTAGAGCAAGTGGACAGCTTCAAATAATTGAAGTGTACTATAAGCAGTAACATGACAGTCTTTTGCCGTGAAAGATACGAGCTTGAGTTGTTACTGAACACTTTAAACTATACATTTACCAAACCGTTAACCAATATACTTACCAACTCCAAATCATATAATTATTTCATGTCCTTCTTGAATACAATATTCGTGAAACTGTAACATGTTAAATTATTCCGGGGGAAAAAAAATCTTATTATTTCTAATCAACTATAATGAAACTGCAAGTCTTCAATTTCGCATACTATAATATTGTACTATTGGTTTTAATTTTTATTTTAATTATGCACTTGATTTCTAATTTTGAGCCATTTCTTGTAATACCTGATTATTACCAATTGTTGTTACTAAATAATGTATTTAATTCGTAAATTTTAAGCCATCTCTTAGTATAGCTATTTATTACTTCTAAAATAACATTTTTAATAGCTATTATATATATATATTTCTACCTATAACCATTAGATATAAATATAGACATGCCTTGAGGCTTTATGAAACGATCCATTCTTTCATTAAGGTGCATTCTTGTACATAATTCATGTGAATTGCAACCTTGACCATAATTCTGTATTATAATTTTATTATTGTTTATTGCTTATAAAATATATTTTGATGCCAACTATAACCCTAATATACCTCAGGGTGAAATAGGGTTTATTAAATTGGATAATAATTAAAAAAAAGCAGTAACATGAGCTGCTGCTAGAAAGTCAAAAGGAGGATAGCAATGGCAAATGAAGCTTTTAATAGAAAAAGGAGCATCTTGTGCGGACCTCTGGAAAAAAGAACTAAGGAAGAGACTAATGAAGTGCTATGCGTGGAGTGTAGCATTGCATGGGCAGAAACATGGACACTACGACGAAGTGAAGAGGAGGGACTATATGCATTTGAAATGTGGATATGAAGAAGAATGGATGTGAAATTGGTGATGCCAAGGATCTGGCAATTAGGAATTGGAAAGTGGGGCACCTATCGCGACACTTGGAGGGAATTTCTTGGGAAGGCCGAGACTCAGAAATGTGTTGTCGAGCCATAGATGATGATATTTCATGTCAAGGGGAGATTCTAATGTAAATAACTTTTTTTTTTAAACAAATCATTTCTGTGTTTCTCTATTAGTTCTTCTCTATTAAAGACAATTCATTTAAAGCAGTTTCTCCAAAGCTCACATCCCTATCGTCATGTCAGACTGAATTCCGCCATGTCCGTTTCTATTGTGCCTTGCTTTGCATTCCTGTCAGATAACCTCGTATGAACCCGTCTTCTCCTTTCATATTTGTGGGAAAGTTTTCGTGTAAGAATTCCCATTCATTGTTTTTATATGCAGTTAATGTGTGTCTTCTGAGAGACTCTGAATGATAATAGAATAGCCATATTAAAGACCAAAAGCGTGGTAAAATGAATTCAAAATTTAACTTTCCAAGTTGCTGTGTCAGAGCAAGGTCTTTGGTTTCCATGGAAACTTACAACGCCCATATAAAGACGTTATGATGGAAAGTGGAGCAGATTCGTGTGTCTAATGTTACCCTTCCTTTCTTAGTATAAACAGTAATATAGAAATCTAGTCGTTATAGACAGAATCATCAGTTTCGAGGTTTTCAGTTAAATAAAATTTCACCGTTCATGACACCAAAAACAAAGTTGTTAGCATGCCCATGCCATCAGTCTGTGAATAACCTTTCCTTTAAGCAATTAAACGTATTTAACTATAAATTGTGAACCATAAGCATTGTCATTAATTTCAGGGGGTTATTCTTTGAGATATTTCAAACAAAAAAGTTTAATACAATTTTTCTCGTTTTTGCTTCCTTTTCGAAAAAAAAATTGTATATGAAACATTACATTGAGTGTTATGTAAAAGTCATTAATTTAATTCCCAATTTACTCAGTCAATTTAAGAGAGCAGTGTATTATGATAAACGATTGAAAGAATTTGTTTTGTCCTTAACTCTTAAATTGGCAATGTATCCCAAAGGATACAAGAGGTTAATAGGCTATATGCTATAATTTTAACAGAATAATAGAAAAAAAATTGGTAAGAAAATTAAAAATGGATTTGAGGGAGGTGGGATATGATGGTAGAGGCTGGATTAATCTTGCTCAGGATAAGGACCAATGGCGGGCTTATGTGAGGGCGGCAATGAACCTCCGGGTTCCTTAAAAGCCAGTAAGTAAGTATTGTATTGTATTGTATTTATTAACATTCCATGGTATTCATACATGCTTACAGCTAGAATATAGAACAAGTAAAAAAACTTAATACTATAATAAAATCTTAATTTACAGTCACAGTCTAGATGAAATATATATATATAGTCTACTAGTACAACACAAAGTTTTAGTATCAATTTCATGAAGTGTTATTGAATGTCATGAATTCACCTACAGAATAGAAGGCGTGAGAAATTAGGTACTTCTTTAATTTGGCCCTAAATAATCTTATGTTTTGAGTTTCATTTTTTATATCGATAGGGAGGCTATTAAACATTTTTACTGCCATATAACGCACTCCTTTTTGATAGCACGATAGACTTGCCGATGGAGTATGAGAGTAATTTTTTGACGTGTATTTATGCTATGAACTGTTGAATTAGTTACAAAGTTTTCACGATTACATATGAGGAAGATTATTAATGAAAAGATATACTGACAAGCCATGGACATTATGTGTAGTTTTTTGAAAATAGTCCTACACGATTCCCTAGATTCGGCACCTACTATTATTCTAATTACTCTTTTTTGTAATAGAAATATATTGTTACTATCTGTGGAATTTCCCCAGAATATTATTCCAAAACTCATTACCGAGTGGAAGTATGCAAAGTATATTGTTTTTAAGGTATTGATATTTACTATCTTTTGCATAGATCTAATAGCAAAACAAGCTGAATTTAGTTTGGGGGTAATTTCTTTAATATGATTTTTCCAAGTAAGTAAGTAAGGAAAAATAAAATTTCACAATACTATAATATTGCACAACATATAAAACATGGACATTTCGATAGCTGTTTTCTTTACAGTCCGACACGGTTTAATAAACTAGTGTGAGAAATGAAGTTTTGCCAATTTAAGCACGAGACGGAAACTCTTGGTCACGTGTTGAGATTCTGTCGAAAAACGGAGCTGCTGCACAACAATCGACACCATAAGGCCAGGACCGGTATTGCTGATGTCCTCAAGCGTCGCGGATGGGAAGTATACGAGGAGATCCACTGCGTTTCATCCTTAGATTCGAACAGAAGAGCAGATATTGTAGCCATCCACAGGAATCAATCTAAGGGATTAGTTCTTGATCCTACAATCCGGTTTGAGAGGGATGCCCTGCAGGCACAACACGTTGATGAGAAGAAATCCATTTATGAGTCCTGCATCCCATATCTAAGTGAGAAATATAACATTCCCTCTAGTCAGTGGAGTGTTTCTGGTCTTTTGTTTGGTGCACGTGGCACACTTCCTAAATTCACATGTAATATTTTAAAAGCACTCGGACTCAGATTTTTTGAAATGTTGTCGAATATTCTTAAGGATTCAATCCAAATATTACATTGCCATTTATATTTTGGCCATTGATGATTCTGTTTGGTTTGCATTTCTCTGAATTTTTTACTAAACAATTCCTGTCTTTCTAAATTATTCTGTAGTGCTTTTATTCTGGATCTTTATGGTCACCCTCATTGAGGGCAGATTATTTTCTTTAAATATATATAACAGAGACTATAACTGCTATACAGTGATATATCAGCATAAGTCTGGACAAATTGAACATTATCTTCATCCATTCTCAAATAATTATAATTTATATAACTTTTCAAGTCCTTGCATTATATCTCTTTTTTCTTTTAGTGAGTTTTGATGGATACTTTTCTTGTCACGTCTTGGAATTCCTATTTCAACCCACAGACGTTTCCTTTTCTATTTATTTTTCAGCAATATGCATATTGTAATATTTTGAACTAATTATTGTAGCTAAACATGCATAGATGGTACTGTTGATCATTCATTTTTAGATATCTGTGATAAAAAAAAAAGATTTTGTTGCATTTGACTATAAATGGAGTCTGATAATTTTTGTTTCTTAATTTTAGTTTATCCTTGATAAAATATTTTATATATTGTGACAGCGACGTGAGATTCGAACTCACGACCAGCGTCCCGCAAGAGAGCAGATCGCGCGGGCTTCACGGAGCACTGAGGGACGGCGCGCGGCTGAGAGAAGAGAGGGGAAAGGGCCAACGCGACGAGAGGAGAGTGCGTGCGCAACTGCTGCGTGCGGAGTAGGGGGGACGGACCCTCCCGAATCTTCTAGAGAAGTCCGTCCGAAGTGGAGATAGCCAGATAATTCGAGAAGTCGTACTTTCCAGAAACTGTGGTGTGAGTATAAATTACGCGTGCAAGTGAACGCGAGGCAGTTGCAGTTTTTCAGTTTATTCAGCCATTCAGTGAGTAAGCCAGAGCAAGCAAGCCAGTCTTGTGTACCGGAGTTCGACTCGAGTGTGCGTCCGCAACTGTGTCAGCATCCGAAGGCCTGAGTTCGAGTGCAGTGGACCGCAGTTGGAGGGACCTGAGTTCGAGTGCAGTGGACCGCAGTTGGAGGGACCTGAGTTCGAGTACAGTGAACTGTCTCTGAAGGTCTGTGGTTCGAGATACTGTGAACTCGAGTGACTGAGCTAGAAGAACTGTGAACCGAGAACTGATAGTTCTGATTTGTAAATAGTGCTTTGTAAATATTAGTTAAGATTAACAGTTCATTGTTGTTCGTAATAGTCCAAGTAAATTGTCATTGCCGTCAGTGGAGTGCAATAACGAATACTGTGTTGACTGAAAATCCAATTGTTGACGAGAGCGTTTAAGGTGAATTGTAGAAAGGAATTATTGTTGGAAGAATAAAATCCTATTGTTGAGTTGAAATAAAATCACAATATTGTAATATACACAAAAGCCTATCTTTTATCACAGATCTTTGATGAAATATTTTATCCTATTCTTTGTCAAAGAACTTCGATAGTGTAATACCACCCTGAGAACAACGGCGCTATAAGCTTACCATCACATCGTAGAAGAAAATCAGCTAGTACGAAGAACATGTCAGGCTAAGCAGTGTTAACAAGTGTTCATTCGTATGCGCTGTGCAGCAGGAGGGGTTATTGTTCCGTTGCCTCCCCCTCTTACCTGTCCGGCTGCAGTACAAAGGAAATACCTTCCACGCTCAGCGGAATGCCGCCACCAGCCTTGCCAAGGGCAACGGAAACTCCTCTCCACGGCGAGACTTCCGTCTGACCAAACATCTCGACTTACTTGATGACAAATTGAGGAGTCCAATATCGATTTGAAGTTGCTTCATGTAATTTGATTTCAGTTAAACCCAAGAAACGTCACAAATGAGATTTGGAATAATATTCTGGGTAAATTTTACAGATAGTAACATTACAGTAGAACCTCTATTATCCGTAGTAATCAAGGGGGTGGGCCGAATGGTTAATCGAAAAAATCGGATAATCCGTACCATGAAAGATTTTCGTAAATTTAGTAATTAATACTTACACTTTCGTATTTTCCTCCATGATCTTGTATGTAGAGAATCAGAAGTTCACTAATTTAAGCCATGTTGTCAACAACGAGTTTTTAAGCGGGAAGGAAATTCATTGTAATGGCTGTATGTGGAAAGATAGGAATAGTGGAGGTCTCATGTTGAAGACTTACATACTTTATACACTTATCCTTAATTTATATTAAATTGCACACAGTTGTAACTCTCGTATTCTGATGCGAGATGAATCATAGTTTCTCTTTCCCCAAACAATTTAATGATTTGCGCATTTTTCGATACTAAGCACAACACGATTTCTTTTCATACCCGTGAAAAATAATTCATATATAAGTTATAGGGTCTATGAAGTACAACTCGAACAACAGACCATACTTTGTAAGAGTAAATGCTTGTAATAACACTCTCTAGAAAAAAAGTGCTAATATATTGTTAAGTACCTACTTCATATATTTCTGTATCGAGAGAGAGAGAGAGAGAAGAAAAGAAAGGAGGAGGCAAGAGAAAGCCAGTCCGATAATGCATCAATCGGTTAATAGAATGACGGATAATCGGGGTTCTACTGTATATTCATACTACAAAAAATAAGAGTAACTAGAATAATAGTAGGTGCCAAATCTAGGGAATCGTGTAGGACTATTTTAAAAAAAAACCACAAATGATATCCATGGCTTGTCAGTATATTTTTTCATTAATAAACTTCCTCGTATGTAATCGTAAAAACTATGTAACTAATTCAACAGTTCATAGCATAAATAACTCGTCAAAAATGACTTCCATACTCCATCGACATGTCTATCATGCTATCAAAAAGGAGTGCGTTATATGACAGTAAACATTTTTAATGTATTCCCTATGGATATAAAAAATCAAACTCAAAACATAAGATTATTCAGGGCTAAATTAAATAAGTACCTTATTTCTCACGCCTTCTATTCTGTAGATGAATTTATGACATTCAATAACGCTGCATGAATTATCTGTTGTGTATTAAGTATCAATACTAACCCCTTGTGTTGTAGTAGTATATTGTAAAAACTCTTCTGTATATTATGTATTTCAACTAGATTGTAACTCTGAATTAAAACTTTGTAGTAATATTAAGATTTTTTTTTTCATGTTTCATATTCTAACTGTGAAGCGATGTACGAATACCATGGAATGTAAATAAATACAATGCAATAGAACGAACTTACTCAGCTCTGACCGAAGACGATATTTTTAAGAACAGTACACATTTCAGTGCACAGAGAGACTCGACAAATTCACTTTCGAAAGCAGGATAATAGTAGGAGCAGTGTTGTCAACTTAGCCATTTTATGACCATTTATCTTTACAGTGATAGCCACAGAAACTTAAAAAAGGCTTATAGCTTCAAATATAACACATTTTATGTAACTGTTTGGCCAGAGTCTAGCTTTTTTCCTTGTTAAATATTATTTTATAAAATATCATACCAAAACGAAGTCCATATGAAACGACGTAATCTATACTAATAATAAATCTGTAGCCGAAATTTTTCTGGTAATTTTCGATTTTCCAAAAATAATTGGTCCTAACATATATAATTAACCACCCTGAAACCGAAAATCGCTTTTTTTTATTTTTATTTGTATGTCTGTCTGTCTGTCTGTATGTTTGTTACCTTTTCACGCGATAATGGCTGAACGGATTTCGATGAAAATTTGAATATAAATTAAGTTCGTTGTAACTTAGATTATAGGCTATATGGCATTCAAAATACATTATTTAAAAGGGGGGTTATAAGGGGGCCTGAACTAAATAAATCGAAATATCTCGCTTATTATTGATTTTTGTGAAAAATGTTACATAACAAAAGTTTCTTTAAAAATACTTTGCGATAAGTTTTATTCCTTGAAAAATTTTGATAGGACTGATATTTAATGAGATAAATGAGTTTTAAAATTAAAATAACTGCCATCTAAGGCCGTGTAATGAATTAAAAAACAAATGACTTCGTCTATAAGGGGCCTTGGACAGCAACAATCGAAAGCTATTAAACATAGCCTACAGACAATGTTTCTGTGCTTGCATGAAGTAATATCAGAAGCTAAATTAACCGATTTGTATAATTAATTATTATTTCACCATTGGAAAGTGTAGTTTCTCTAGATGGACATAATGCTATAATGTTATTACAGTAACGTCTTAGTAAATCGAGGACAGGTAAGATTAAAATAGCTTCTTATGCACAGAAAATTTGATAGGCTATTTTGTACATTCGTTTTCTGTATTTCTTTAAATAATATTTATGTACACTCATTTTAATCTCAGAGAATTAACGAACAACGAGAGTGTATTGATTTAGTATGCAGTAATAGTACGTTAGCTTAGCAATCCATTATTTTATAATTCAAATTTTAACTATGCTCAATTGAATCGTGTTAAAATACATAAAATATATATGCAATAAATGCAATGCAAAAAAAAATGGGTAATGAGCGAAGCAGATTATCTTGCGCTGTTGTAAAAGTTGTTCCCTGGATCAAACGTCCTATTTTAATTATGTAATTACTTTATATTTATTTCTAACAGGTGCAGCGGAGCGCACGGGTACGGCTAGTTTAAAATATATCTTATTTAATATCGTCTTATTGCTTTATTTGCACACAACATGGATGTTCTCGGTTTGCTCTGCAATAACAGATTAACAGCTATAAGCGCAACAATCATTCACTCTTTTTTTCTCTTTCCTTTGTTTGCTCTGCCAGCACTTTCAGCTGTTACTGCGTATAAACTTTAAACAAAATGTTTTATATCAAGTTAAACGCAATAATGTCTTTGGTAGTCTCATGATAAATATTTTTAATTGACCAGTAGGATAGCTTAACTTCACCGCCACTGTGATAATACAGACATTCTGATGAATTGTGCTAAGCCAGCGCAATTGTGAGTTAATCCTGATAATAAGAGTATTTTTAAGATGGTTTGCAAATTCTAGCTTATTTTAGCACTAATATAGCCTATTTTTTCACGTGAAATGTTTGTCTTATTCTCTCATTTTAGAGGTGTATTTTCATTTCCATCCAATTTTGCTATTTAATCATTCCTTACACGAAAAACTCTCTTCCAGAATCACTTAAAAGTAAAATAGTACAGATATTAAAATCAAGACTTAAGGCTTTTCTGCAGCAATACTGCTTTTAAACTGTTAGGAATATTATTTGCATTTTCAGTTTCAGTAACTAAGTTAGTTTTAAATTTTAAGTAAATTTTTATTACTTTAGTATTGTATCGGCTGATTTGTGTTTATTGGTCCGGTTTAATTTTAACGATTCCTTTTGTATATTGTCTTCATCTTTTGTTTTACTGTAGGCATATTGTTATTAAATTTTATTGTATACTTTGACTTATTCAATATCCGTGTATTGTTGTACAATTGTGATTTTACTGGATTCAATGATATGATATGATATGATATGATATGATATATGTGCATAAAAATTTAATTATGCTTAACACAACTGGCTTCATATGGGTGAATCACCAATAATCAACCCATTAGTTAAAAAAAAAAGAAAGAACTGAAGACTAACCCTGTATTTTACGAACAACAGCGACTATAAAAATCGATAAAAGGCAATAAGTGTGGTTCAAACATAAGAAAAACCAAGACTTTAAATTTTTATACAAGATAGAGCGGAAATTTTTTGTATGTATTTCTATCTAGTAAAATGACTTTTTAACACTTATATTTCATGAATATCGAATTAAATACCATGGAATACGGATTACGTATGTACAAGAAGATACTGAAACCATTGTTTCTTGTTCCTGTACAGGACTATGCTAAATTAGTTACCCAAAATAACTCGTCGATGTAGCATTACGTCCACGTATACATCAGAAACAGATGACAACAGTGCAATTTATTAAACGAAAAAGAGTTCTATATACCAATTCTTCAGGCATAGCATGACGTCCTTATATAATTTCAAACATAGATAATGGATGTAGCAACAGATAATTTAAAAAATGCTTTTAAATTTCCAGAATGAACAGAATGGAAATGTTTTCCATGTGTTATTAGTTATTTCTTCTGGCATAGCATGACGTCCTTACATAATTCCACAAGCTCCAAGAAACAAGATATAAAAATTTAAACTTTTAGTTTTGTTCTTTATAAGAAATAAGGTCGTACGCTGAACTAGTAATTTCTCTCCAGATCAATAAGCCACAAACTCGACGAATTTCAAAGGTTACGCAACCTCCTAAATTCTTCATTAATCTAATACATTTTACACACCGAAATTAATTATGTAACATTTTTTCATTGTAGACTCCCGAGAGATGAAATTTAGGCATCTAATTTATCGTATCCTATACAGGACGAAGAAGAGAACACTACGTATGCAATGATTTCACTTTCATTCTGTAGTCTAATTGTTAATCTCGGTACATAATTGAAAACTACACTAAGACAAGCTGTTAAGAGCCATTATCTTTGAATTTTTTTTTTCAAAAAAAAAAAAGAAAGAAAAAAGAAAAAGAAAAAGAATCTATGTTTCTGATTCAATCCACTAAGAAAGAAGATAAATGGCATCTTTATTTAGAACCTAGCTTCCCAGATGTAAAGTGGAAAATGTATAATAATAATAATAATAATAATAATAATAATAATAATAATAATAATTTTATTGTTAGAAAAAAAAATATTTTCTATATATAATAATCGCTCTAGTACCCCCAAAAAGAGTACATACTCGTACCCAGGGGGCATTCCACAAAATTTTAAAATAAGTATTTAATTAATTGACAAAAAATAAAAAGTGAAAAGAGAAAAAGAAAAACACAGATATTACAGTAACTGAAATTGTATACTTTCTCCCTAAACAATAATTTTTAATTTACTTTTAAAATAAGGGGCATTAGGAAATTGAATGTTTGGTAATTTAGCTGTTATTTTGTTATAGAGCTTTGGACCGGAGTTGCTACTGTAATTATAAGCTACAGTTGTAATACAAGAAAGTCCTGTTTTCTAGGATTTTTCTCTTTGGTACTTAGACTACAGCTTTTTTATGTCCAGTCTTTAATTCCCAGTTCACGAAATATAAATCCGGCCAAAATAATTAGAAAATGGACTAAAGCTAGTTACGCCTAACACAACCGACAAAGACAAATATGTAACACATTACCAAACAAGAATTTCACTTTTCAAAAACTTATTGGGAATATGAACCAAAATTTGAAACTACAGGCCGATAATTCTGTGATTTACTTGTGTAAAATATGTGGATTTACCAGTATGCAATGACCACTATATTTTATTGACATTAGAGTTGACAATTTACTATAAAGCGATGCAATATTAAAATACAGGTGTGTATACAGATCCACAACTTTAACAAATAACGAAACGACTATCGTTTAATAGCAGAAGCATTTGTCATTGCCCTTTTACCTACCAGTGAGGAAAAAAGAAGTTTTAGAGAGGGTAAAAAATTACACTGTATTCGCAACGAAAATTAGAAAGCACCCAACATAATTAATTTCTCTTATCAACATATTTTTCCGTCGATACTAATTCACAGTCTCACTGGTCAGGTGATTTTATACAATGTAAGAATTCGATAGGAAAGTCATCTGAAAAATCTTCAAGTGGATCGCCATTATGAGTTCATTTCAAATAAAGGCCCGTTAACACTTCATTAAAAAATTACGTTTCCTGTGCATTATTTGCATATAAATTAACTCGCAGGTATTGAATCATGATAAAATTAGTCCACATTTAAGAGAGGCAGTCAGACATGTCCAAAATAATTTCTCACTACTGCTATCAGGTATGCTGAAATCAATAATTTCACAATTCTGGTTTTTATGTAGGACGGTCAAATGAGACACTAAAAGAAACATTCTCACTAGATGTTGCTGAGACAGATGAACGAAAGAAATTACAATAGTCAGGTGCTTTAGTATATAATAATAATAATAATAATAATAATAATAATAATAATAATAATAATAATGGTTTATTTTAACTGGCAGAGTTAAGGCCATTCGGCCTTCTCTTCCACTCAACCAGTATGATAGAAAATTACTACAATGCTATGAATATAACATAATTAATACAATACAATTCAAAGAAATACAATACAACACAATATAATACATAATTAATATAATACAATGACAATTCTTTTCATCTTCACAACACCAATAAAAATAATTATGTAATAATAATAATAATAATAATAATAATAATAATAATAATAATAATAATAGTAATGATAGTCACATCTAAATTAAATTAAATTATTAAACTCGATCACAATATCTTTTATAACCGAATGTAACTAAAATTAAACTCTTCGCGAAAATTTATTCATCAATGTGCTGTACTTATCTGTTTAACAGAGTCATCTGATGTACAAGACCAACACTTACCTGAAACAAAAGAGAAACAATGGGTAAGATTCATTTCGATAGAGACTTGAAATATATAAGGCCTAATATTATAACTAAAAAATGAAAGATGCTAAATAAGGATAAAATAAAAAAGTGGGGAAAAAGAGAATATGAATATGGAGAACGGAAAAAATTAGAAAAGAATGGAAGAAAAATGAAAACATACATGAAAAAAATACAAGACGGAAGAAGGAGAAAACAGCAAGAAAAGTGGACGAAATGAAGAAAGACATAAAGAGAAAAAGCTTATGAAGGAACAAGAAATAAACGATGCGGGAATGAGAAAGAGAAAAAAAGACAAAACGATAATAAATTACATAATATACTGTAGGTATAATTCACTTTACACACTTTTAGACTTCATCGCAATTTGCAAGCTATTCGTCAAATATATTTTAAAGAATGAGACAGCATCTTTCAAGCTCTCAAACTCGTGCTTCACTTTCTTGCTGTGCTCAGTCACTTAAACGAAGGATTTTAAGCTTAACTCTTTTCACTGCTAGAATATGTCCAAAAGTTCACTCTGAACAGCCAGAGCTACCTTCGTCTAAAAGCAATCACTCCTTATGAATTAGCCAACAATAATATTTCTCCCTTGCAAACACTACAGAACATTGTCTTTCAGTCGGAGCATGCACAAACAGCACACCTATATACATCGGGCCCAACCAATGTGAATTTATTGCTAAATATGAATATTAGCTTGGCCGCTAGTCTTCGTCGTTACATACACCGATACTATATTATTGATAAGTAACGGTTCATAGCATCACCAACGCGCACAGATGAACGCTTTCACACGTTCAGCTAACAGCAGAATAGGAGCACTCGCAACGACGCGTCCGTCACTGACAGCAGAGGTCACAATCGAATCCAAACAAAGACATGGATGTTTGATATTTGTCACTACGGTAACTTCTGCTGTGGTGGTTCAGTGTAGAGTTGGCAACGGTCAAGCTCATGGAAAATACGCACAAAACAAGCAAATTCCGACAGAGAATAACGGAGGTAAAGACAGAGACAGACAGCCAGCCAGATGGATGGATGGATGGATGGATGGATGGATGGATGGATGGATGGATGGATGGATCGATAGGTAGGTAGGTAGATAGATAGATAGATAGATAGATAGATAGATAGATAGATAGATAGATAGATAGATAGATAGGTAGGTAGGTAGGTAGGTAGGTAGGTAGGTAGGTAGGTAGGTAGGTAGATAGATAGATAGATAGATAGATAGATAGATAGATAGATAGATAGATAGATAGATAGATAGATAGATAGATAGATAGATAGATAGATAGATAGATAGATAGATAGATAGATAGATAGACGGACGGACAGTCAGACAGACAGACAGATAGATAGACAGACAGATAGACCGATAGATGGATAGATGGATGGACTGGATGGGATAGATAGATAGATAGATAGATAGATAGATAGATAGATAGATAGATAGATAGATAGATAGATAGATAGATAGATAGATAGATAGATGGATGGATGGATGGATGGATGGATGGATGGATGGATGGATGGATGGATGGATGGATGGATGGATGGATGGATGGATGGATGGATGGATAGATAGATAGATAGATAGATAGATAGATAGATAGATAGATAGATAGATAGATAGATAGATAGATAGATAGATAGATAGATAGATAGATAGATAGATAGATAGATAGATAGATAGATTTGTTCGTTCCACAAGGTGGAAGCAAGCAGTCATAATTTGTAATCAAACTAGACATACTCGTAAACATCCATCAGCGTCTCCTAAGGGAATGGACTTCCATTACGGACGCGTTGTAAATAAATTACGACCGAAGGGTCAACAAAGTGATGCAATATAAATGCAGTAATAAATAATTACAATGCTCATTTGTATGGTAAACCCGCGGTGTTGAAATGCTATAAATATCTTCTTACGCCATTGCGACGATTTGAAAACAGCTATTATCACAGTCTAGTATATACAGTCACGAAGCTCAATACGTAGTAAATATGCAAACATTAGATAGTTACTCACCACTAGGATCGCTAATATCGGCTCATTACAGGTCATGCAAAATAGTACCGGTACAGTTTATTGTTTCTAGCACCCTCAAAACTCAAGCTTCGTGACTGTATATAGTAGACTGTGCTATTATGTTAACTGCAAAGTTACGACATCTCATTGTGCGAATTTCAAGGTTTCGCTCCGTCAAGAAAATGGCTATCAATACGATTAGCATTACGCAGGATCAAATACTAAAATATACAATGTATGTAACTGCATAAAAGAAAATACATCTCACAGAAGATACGTTTTTTATTCCGATGTTTTCCTTCGTGAAACTTTTCTACGTCTATTGATGAAACATGTTTCATACATTGAAAATGTTATTTATGACCTAATTATCACAAAATATTTTATTTACAAATTACAGAAAAGGCTACACACATTATTATTATTATTATTATTATTATTATTATTATTATTATTATTATTATTATTATTATTATTATTTAGATTTCAAATGTAACCATACAATCAGAAAGTTCTGAATAATATTAACGCAGATTTATGCAAAGGTTGTCTTTCGTCTGATATTCCTTTATATAAATTGAAAAATCCAGAGCTTATAAAGTTTCTTACAAAATACACAAATTTTGAAACAACAGAAGAATCAATATTAAGAATAATGTATGTCCATGTGAGTTACGAGGAAATGCTAGAAAATATCAGAGCAGAATGTGAATGTGAATATATATCTGTGGCCGGGAGGAAAAAGATCTTAAGTAAAAATTTTATACTTTTCAGGAAAGCAGTAGAAAGATTGAAATTGGTGTCAATTATAGAGTTTTTTAATTAAGAGGTTTTTCCTGGATATTATTAATTTGTTTATATTTCTTCTAAAATAGATAATGTTGCTCATTTAACAATTTTCTTTATTATTTCCAAAAATAGCCGAACTTAAGCGCTTTTAAGACTAGAAGCCAAACTGAGTAGAAGGGACTATTAAACATAAGACCTTTTTCATGTCAACATAAATGAGAAATGTAAATTATTAGGAATGCAAAATGAGTATTAAACAAATTATAGGACTGTTTACCTGGTGCTTAAAGTTTTAAAAGGAAAGGGCATCAGTATGTGATAAAATGGCTAAAATACAAGTTAGACCTTTTTAATAGGGAAGCATGGGAAGTAAACATGTGATGGGTTGTAAGGAATAAAGTATTAAATATTCTTAAGTCCTTTATTCTGTGTGTGCTCGATTCAAAAAGTACTTAGGACATTTGGTAACGCTCTATAAATCCAGTCAGGAGTCTTATTTGACTTTAGCCGTTTTACCAGATTGTAGAGAATTGTTTCCCCTTTCAGAATATATAACAATCTCATTTTCACAAAAAATTGACTTAAGACCTTTTTCCTCCCGGCCACGGATATATATGGGTAAGCATGGACGAATCACGGGCTCTAGTGGTAGGTGTGCTAGAAAGCAATTAAATAGTTTCCAAGCGGTGTTTTCTATTAGCAAGTAGAGAAATATCAGCATCGAATCATGTAACGATGGCTCGCTTATTCAAGGAATCTTCCTCCTTCTCCCGATATCGTGAATTGTTCCAAGACAACCGACATTGGTTTGTGATGGAAAACTTGGAGAAAGTCTTCATTGTTCGCTGCAACAGAGAGCTATTTGAATCCACTAGTGTCTCAACATGATTAGTGAGTGATTTTTTATAATACATAGGCCTACTTAATATTTTGTAATATTGAAACGAAATACTTTTATACGTATTTTCAGTTTTTTACTACATAAGAAAATAAATATTTTCAAGTTATTTTAGCATATAATAATCCGTTCCCTAGTTATTATTATAACTCTCTGGAATATGAAGTAAGGTCTCCGGCATAAATAGCTGACGTTCCACCTAATGGTGCGAAAAAAAATTCTTATTTATCACGGACATAAATTAAAGATGTCCATACACTCACTTTTCTCTCTCCCTCTCCGTCTTTTCTCATTGGCATACGTTAAAAGGTTTTCTGAAGGGTTCAAAAACAATATTATTTTAGATGCCATCACCCGCTTGTTTACAGTCACGGACATACTCTTGACGACTGCATAGCGGCCATATATAATTCAGTCGATTGGTATTCAAATCACGATGCAATATGGCCACCTATACACTTAATGGGTGTACGGATTGCTCTAGCGGATAATAGTGTCGTAAAATGATTTACGACTCTGAAGAACCAGCATTCATAATTCTTCATTTGTTTTGTCAAGGTTCCAATTTCACACTTACTGAAACACGTATACAAGTTATAATAATAATAATAATAATAATAATAATAATAATAATAATAATAATTATAATAATAATAATAATAATAATAATAATAATAATAATAATAATAATAATAATAATAATAATAATAAAGGACACTCATAACTTGCTCAAAATCAAATCTTAAAGACAAGATATTGAACACTATGTGTTCATAGTTAAGTTCAAGATATCATGGCCTATGAAAAACAAACATAAAAATTGATTACGTCGTTTTATAGTGTCATATTCTTGCTAAAAATGAATAAGACGACCAAATAAAGTTTTTGAATAGCTTCTTTGACAGATGCTACACTATTAACGTCCCTTGCACTTTAAAAAACAGTATGATGTACCAGATGTTAGTCAAATCTATTCTCAAAGATTTTGAACATCACTTCATAACCATGGCCATTTTATGAGATCTCTGTAAAGTCTTCGACTGCGTAAACCATTAAATATTACTCGAAAAAATGCAATGTTATGGAATTCAAGGTATTGAACTACATGTTTTTAGATCTTATATAAACAACAGGAAACAATGTATTATGAGAGGGATTAATAGAGCGGATATAAAAACAGTAAAGTGTGGAGTCCCACAGAGCTCCATGCTTGGACCTATTTGGTTTTTTTTAGTAGGTTATTTTACGACGCTTTATCAACATCTTAGGTTATTTAGCGTCTGAATGAGATGAAGGTGATAATGCCGGTAAAATGAGTCCGGGGTCCAGCACCGAAAGTTACCCAGCATTTGCTCACATTGGGTTGAGGGAAAACCCCGGAAAAAACCTCAACCAGGTAACTTGCCCCGACCGGGAATCGAACCCGGGCCACCTGGCCTATTTGGTTTATAATCATGATCAATGATCTAATAAAAATAATATGTGTTCAGCATTGTTGATACAGATAGAACCACTTTTGTAAATCGTCAAAGCACTTTAAACGAACTTAAAATCAATGCAAAATATAAACTACAGTAAAGTAACTAAAGCTCACAGTGAAAGAAATACACATCTCAAGTAAAATCAAGTAAACTCAAGCGAATTCATACCGCGAACCTGCCCCACCAAATAGATTCATAAAAGGGCAATAAAATAATTTCCGTTTCTTTAAGTGCTTCTAACATGGTGCCTACCTATAGGCCTACTAATATTGTTTTCACTTAATGGATCATCACATTTGTAAAAGAAAATAGTTACATACGAAATACGGTGATTTTTGAAAATAAAATGCATACAAAAAAGTATATTGTGCATCTCGAAAACCCGAAGTGATGGAACATTTTGCTTGTTATTTTTTAATTCAGGAGGTCGAATTAGTAAGAATTTTTTAGTTTTATGTCTGGCGTAAAATGACTGTTGACCAGTGATTATTGGATTCACAGATTTTTCTTTAACGTTGTTTCGATGGGAGATCCGAAGTTCCGAGCGTTACCGTAGGTCAGCGGTGGCGAAAATGTAATCGTGCACCGAGCCACTGTGTAACCTGCAACGTGCATAGCACCTATGGAGGAAGGCGGACATCCGAAGGGGAAGTGAAGCAACTGTCTGACTTATTAACAGATTTTCATTTTCCATACGTCAAGCACTTAAATATAATTTTATACACTACAAGGCTACAAACTAATGTTTAGTACGTGTAACGAAGAAAGAAATGAACAATATCACAACCTAAAATTAACTGTCTTCAGAATGTCTCTGCGACAAAGTTTCAAAATCAGGAATTATGTCACTTACTGCCAGTCGTAGTTGATCTCGAAGGTATTTGTCTGTCAGTAGTGATCAAAATTTGGTTTTTACTATTTTAATTGTTGAAAATAATTTTTCACAGACGAAAATTGTAGCAAACATGGCTTCAACAGAGCAAGCGAAAGAACGAAGCTTCGGATATTTATTTTTTGGGAAAGATTTGAAACGTTCAACATTTGTCAAGTCCTTACATCTAGCTTTCATTTGACATCAGATAGTAAATCAGTGAGTTTAAATTGAAGATCTAACCGCATTATTCGTACATCTGCTGAAAAAGGGTCGACGTACAGAGATGATGATGATGATGATGATGATGATAACAATAACAATAACACTTAACCTTTTAATGTTTCATCAGTAACATGTAGTATAATGCCGTTTTATGTTATACAACCGTTTTCCTCATCATATTGACAGCAAAAAAATGCGTCCTCCCATCCTACTTGGAACTTTCGTACATGGTTTCGAGAGACATATGCCACTCGCAGGTCAGAGACAAATACAAATGGAACGGAGTTTGACTCCAGTGAGTGAGAGGGTTGGGGTTGGCGGAGGTCAGAAGCAAGCGAAATGCACAGCTATCACTGCGACCCACAATGTCTCGCGAGTCACGTTCTCGCCACGGCTGCCGTAGGTTATATGGGGTATCCGGAGATTCACCGGTGTCCGTTACTCCTGGAGCTCTGCCGAGTGTCCCTTACAGTACAGTAGATCACATAAGCTTATATGACAGGATGTAAGATCCCGGAGTTCCGTTACTTTAGATTAGATGTTTGGACGCAAGATCCGGGAGTTTCGCTGAATGTCCGTCATCGTAGGCTGACAAAAGAAATACTACGAGCTTTTGGTAAACTTTAGTAGTGAAATGAAAATCCTCCGATAGATAACGAGAAAGTAAAGACGTTACAGGAAAGTAGAGTGTGGGACACGAACACCGGAGCGTGAAGTTTCAGGAGTGAATCTTCCGGTTCGAAGTAATGACAGCCGGTAGAGCACAGCCCACGCATTCTCACCGGTCCATGACCCACACACGACGCTACCGCAAGCAGAGCATTCCGGTTCATGCAGCACCGCGTTTCCCTTTCGGTTGAAGCTCCTTGGCATCCTATTTGCACACCACAACACAAAGTTAGCGCGACGGTTAAGACACGCCTAACGCGATCCGTTGCTTGACATTACAGTACATTAGAATTTCACGAGTTCAAACTCCATCATGAGCGGTAGGGTGATAGAAATCCTTAGGATGAAAGTAAAACCGAGTTTTCTAATATTATATATTATACAGGCTGGAAGTGAAACAACCCTCCAGATTTTCAGAGCGAATGGCTCAAGTTACAGACGTGTGCAAATTATTAAGGGAACTGGGTAGTAATGCCTGTGCGATTAAAAGATTTCAGTACAAAAGTTTAATTCAGCATTTCTAGGCTTTTAGTACTCAAATTAAAATAACAATTTTCTTTCTTATACAATCAATCATTCTGAATTCAGTGGTATAAAAGACAACTAATTAGTTTCTTATCCAAGTGCAAAAGAAAGGCCCTAACTGATAACCTGTTTCCCACTTTGCTAAATGTACCTCATTCTTCAGGTGCACATTACTTGCTACAATTTTCACTTATATAACTTGTATTTTTTTTAATTATCTAGTAATGTATATTGTAAATTCTGAAGCAAAATTTTATTCAATATTTCACCCCTAGTGAAATAGAAAAATATTAAACTTTGTTTAACATTTTTTTTGCAAATTTTTTCAATGCATATATATTTTTTCTTCGTGTTATGTGTGTGATATTCTTAAACTCGTAGGTCTACTAAGTAGAACACAGGCTGAAAAAAACACTATACAAATTTTATGTAAACTGATTAAGGAGTTTCAGAGAAAAATGCACTTAAGTTTCAAAAATGTCAACTTATGGAAAACTGCATTTAAAAAAAAAAGAAGGATGTATGAATTATATGCACCGTCAAATTTCAAGAGGCTATTTAAAGGGCTTATCTGCAGAACTATCCCCTCCACAATATGTTGTATTGTTTCAAAGAGCAAGTTTTGTACTTGTTTTTTAAACACAAAATAAAAAATCGGATTTTTGAATCCTAATCACTACCTGGTTCCCTTAAACTCAGCACCACATTTTTTTACATTTTCATAATATTATGAATTACTGGACACAAAATAATTCTGTAGGACTCTATGCGACAGGATCAGTACAAAAAAAGTCCTAGAAACCCGAATTTTTCCACAAATGAGGAACTGGTTTCTTGATGGTGAATGTATCTTCATGCAGGACGGAAGCACCTTGTCACAAAGCCAGATCAGTAACTAATTTTCTGGCTGAAAATAATCTAGACGTCCTTCCCCGGTGACAGCCCAGACGCAAATCCAATTGAAAACCTTTGGTCTATCGTAAAAAAAAAACGACGATTACCACCAAGATGGACCTCATAGAAGCACTTATCCAAATATGGCACAGGGATAAACACATCAAGAAACAATGTGGAAATCCTATGAACAGCATGCCAAACCGTATAAAATTGATGATAAAGAACGAAGGGTTTCATACTAAATATTAAATGTTGCAAACAGTGTGTAATAAATGAGTTTTGTAGAATAAATGTTACTTGAATCATATATATTATCGTTTGAGTCCAATAATTTGCACATGTCTGTATATATAATTTATTTCAAGAAATAGTCTGCCCAGGCATCCTGGGTTGCCAAAAACACAGAATAACACACATATAAGAATAGCAATGATTACAGTAAGATAGATGAGCCAAATTTAAATGTGAACTAGGAGCTTAAGTTTAAGAAATAATAAATTTGTACATATATTTGTAACAATCACACACTAACGAATAGAAAAGGGGGGGGGGTATTATGATATTCCGTATAAATGATTTTTCAGAATTGCCACAGACCCTTTAATGGTTGAAGTAATTATTTTTGGAATGATGTCATGGATTCCAAATGTTTTGATAGTGTTTACAGTTGATCGTGGGATGGTGCCCCTCGCTCCGATCATTAAACCATGTACTTCCCAGGTGCCTTCCATCTGATATTTTTCTCAAAAATACGGAATAGTAGGCTCATAAATTTGTTGTTTTTCTTTGTTGACCTCGGATGGTTGGGTCTGGCTCATCTCAAATCTAACAGTTGGGTCCAGTATAAAGCCTTTACTATTAGTCTTGTCTAGAGCCACGATGTCCGCTCTTCTAATTCCGCCGCCTTCAGACGCAACGCAGTGCACCTCTTCATGGACCTCGAAGGATTTGTTTCTAAGGGTTTGTGCTATTAGTTTTCGGATGTTATGATGGCGTGAATTTCTCAGGGGTTCTCCATGCTGACAGGATCCTAGGACGTGTGCGTAGTGCCATATTAGTGGAAAGTCCATAGTTTTCTGAGAAAAAAAAAGTTTTTTTTTACCAAATATTTAACACTCTCTTATTCGACAACTATTGAGTAGGATCGTGATTTTTTTCCCACATCGATAGAAAATCTAATGAATAACTTAATCCTCTGGCGTATTTCAATAGAGTGGATGGTTTTCGTGTTAATTTAATTTAAAAACAACTAATATGAAGCAAATGACCGATGCGACCATCTTGCAACATTGTAGCCAGAAAGGGAGATGAGAGACAGTTCGCTAAAGCAGACAGATTTGAATTCGTTGAACTCTTACAAATGTATTACAAGAAGAAAGAGCAGTGTGTTAGCGGCGATGTTCCCAGACTGCTGAAACTTCCAACTCAATTTTCTAATTAACCGTGCATTTAATCACAAAACGTGATATAGTTTTCTGTTCATTTAAATATGTCTTATCGTCCATTTCAATCTCAGGATTATTTCAGTTCCACCCTGTGTATGTGTGTATAATTTATTGCCTTTGTAACTATTAACTCAAAAGAAACCTGGTGCTGAATGAAGGTTCTAAGTAAAAGTGCAAACAGCCCTATCATTTTCCATGCCATGCGGACAAATACCTCCTCGATTATATATCTGTGTGCAGTTGGTTTTGTAACTATTAGCTCTCAGTTTTCGCCTTGGCATATATTATTCGTACACATTCAAATCAAACACTTCTTTTTACGACCACAGAACATCTGTAAGCTAGAAAGACTAAGGTAAATACAAACACTAAGTTCAATATCTTTTCACAGATTTGAAGACGCGGTCTCTTCGTAGTTAAAGATATGGAAGATAAGAATATGACTGCTAATTGTTGACCTTGGCGTGGAGTGGAAACTTCTTTAACAGATATTTACATAATAAAGAATAACCATGGCAACAGGTCGACCTCAGTCCTCAGACTAGCTACAAGTACAGATTTGTATGCACCACGCATAATAATGACTGCAAGTCGTTCATGGCAGCTACATCTATCGCATACGGCTCATGGCAGTGCATATCAAGTGCCCTTCAGTTTTCCATCATATCATCGCAAGTCATAAATCTTGAAGTTTATATCCTTTCACGATCTGCTGCAACATACACAATGCTGACGAATTTCAGTAAAAACGCATTTCATAGTTAAGCCATCTGGCAGGTCATAAAGTTCACCTTTTGCCATGGCTCTACAACTTGATATAAGAAACTTGGCTCACTTACTTACTCATGGCTTTTAAAGAACCCGGAGGTTCATTGCAGCCCTCACATAAGCCCGCCATTGGCCCCTATCCTGAGCAAAATTAATCCAGTCTCTATCATCATATCCCACCTCCCTCAAATCCATTTTAATATTATCTTCCCATCTACGTCTCGGCCTCCCCAAAGGTATTTTTCCTTCCGGCCTTCCAACTAATATTCTATATACATTTCTGGATTTGTCCATAAGTGCTACATGCCCTGCCCATCTCAAAGTCTGAATTTTATGTTCTTAACTATGTCAGGTGAAGAATACAATGCGTGCAGTTCTGTGTTGTGTAACTTTCTCCATTCTCCTGTAACTTCATCCCTCTTAGCCCCAAATATTTTCCTAAGCACCTTTTTCTCAAACGCCCTTAACCTCTGTTTCTCTCTCAAAGTGAGAATCCAAGTTCCACAACCATAGAGAACAATCGGTAGTATAACTATTTTATAAATTCTAACTTTCAGATTTTTTGACAGCAGACTAGATGACAGAAGCTTCTCAACCGAATAATAACAGGCATTTCCCATATTTTACTCTGCGTCTAGTTTCCTCCCGAGTGTCATTTATTTTTGTTACTTTTGTTCCAACATATCTGAATGTTTCCACCTCTTCAAAGGATAAATTTACAATGTTATATTTCCGTTTTGTACTACTCATATGTTCTGGTCACAAGATACAATCATATACTTTGTCTTTTGGGGATTTACTTCCAATAAAATTCCCGTGTTGTCCCTAAATATATTTATTTACATAAATAAGTCCACACCTGTGGAGTGACAGCGCATCTGGGCGGCAATCCAGGTGGCCCGGGTTCGATTCCCGATCGGGACAAGTTACCTGGTTGAGGTTTTTTCCGGGGTTTTCCCTCAACCCAATATGAGCAAATGCTGGGTAACTTTCGGTGCTGCACCCCGGACTCATTTCACTAACATTATCACCTTCATCTCATTCAGACGCTAAATAACCTAAGATGTTGATAAAACGTCATAAAATAACCTACTAAAATAAAAAATATAAATATTTAATAATTCCAGAACATTAAATCCAGACGTTTGAGATGGGCAGGGCATGTAGCACGTATGGGCGAATCCAGAAATGCATATAGAGTGTTAGTTGGGAGACCGGAGGGAAAAAGACCTTTGGAGAGGCCGAGACGTAGACGGGAGGATAATATTTATTTATTTATTATTTTGCTAATAATTGTAACATAAAATATAATATTTACAGAAAAACTTTAGCTCGCCTCTGAAAGAGTAGAACTCGTGCTCAGGGGCGGATTCCGAATTGAAATTAATAATTATACAATGCAGTTTGTCTTATGTCTACTGTGCAATTATAGTATATAAATTTAAATTTACAATGTTTCAATTTTTATAAAATCCATACATAACTTTTTAAATTTAATACTAGAACTAAAATTGACAAGATTAGGATATTTAAATATAAATTTGTTAGGCCTATATATTCTTAGGCCTAAATTACTACTATGATTAAATACTGTAACAGTGTTGCAATAAAAATTGCAAAAATTAAAATGGATTTGAGGGAAGTGGGATATGATGATAGAGAGTGGATTAATCTTGCTCAGGATAGGGACCGATGGCGGGCTTATGTGAGGGCAGCAATGAAACTGCGAGTTTCTTAAAAGCCATTTGTAAATAAGTTGTATTTAATAATTCCAATTATATTTTCCAAATTGCTATAGAATGAAAAATGTTGCATATTATGCGAAATTTTGGCGTAAAATTCCATTGTTACGTTTTGTGTTGCCGAAAAAATAGTGATTCTTATCAAGTATATTACTTTCTTATTTGTTTTGTTTCGCTTATAAAATTAAAAAAAAAAAAAGACTGGAGATATTAACTTATGAAAAAAAAAACGGTCCTGATATGTAGTTAAAAGTGCATCAGACACTCGCAAATGTGCGAAATGTTAAAACTGTATGTAGCCAACCATTTCCTGGATTATCATTCACGGCCAAGTAAACAAGACCCGCATCGCAGACATCCAATGTTGTGTATTTTATGTAACAAATATGACGACACGCCGTCATAAATTGCAGATGATCTCAGGAGCAATTATACACGGCAGTAATAATGGCGATGAAGCAGACAACAGGTTTGCGAACACAAAACATGGAGGAAGTAGATATGATATTAAATTATGAAGCGTGTCCACAAGGATTCCAGAGCAAGCAGGATTCATTTAATTTCCACACTGTAAAGGAAAGAAGTGCGTATAAATATCATTTATGTCTCGTCATAGGGGACAGCATTTCTGTCCACAAATTCATGGTGCACAGGATCAATTACTGACTGTAAAGTGAATAACTCTATTCTGTCTATATCAGCGAGTAGATGTGTATAGTGTTAGTTCTATGTTGTCTTACAATTGCAAGGTTGCTAGATAAACATACCAACATATTATTAAAATTATCGTATTTCAGCTTAAAATTGTCGTAAATTTCTCACAACGTAGACTATGTATTATACAGGATGAGTAAAAGGTATGCAACAATGCTTGTAACTTTCTTATTTCTAATTTTTATGAAGAAACTATTTATACAAAAATTGCAGAGTATCAAAGAAGGAATATTTTGAACATGTTTTCAAATACTATGCTTTTCATTTACAAAGAATGTGCCAATGAGTCTTTTTTTTAATGATATCATGTACTTATTTCTCCATTTTTGGATTCTTCAGGTCTCAATATGTATAAAATCATATTTTTTTGTCAATTATAAATTATTGTTTCGTAAAAATTACCTCTTTTGATGACAATGCATGTGTATTGAACAAAGGGAAGTTTTAATGCTTCTGTGCAGCAATTTGAGGAGGCTTTGAATTAAACAATTGCAGACAAACGCTAATAGAAACAAGTGAATAAAGCTAATAAAAACAATTGAATAACAATGATTATTTCATTCCAATATCTTCCTGAAGGTAATTAATCATGGCAAATCTTACAGAAAAACAACGAATTGAAATATTAATGATGATCGACTATGTTGAAAGAAATAGGAATCAAGAAGAGGTTTGTGTCTTATTTAATGCAATGCATCCAGAAAGGAACATTACTCATTCTACGGTATCTAAAATTTTAAGTAAGTTCGATAAAACTGGAAGTGATGATTGTATCACTTTCGGCGAAGCTTCAAACCGTGAACTTAAAATGTAGTGGTAAAACCGTGAATTATGCAGCCAGAGTTTTGAAGTGCTGATCTCGATAGTTTGTTTGCAATTACGACAGAAATGTGTTACTGATGGATGGCATACGCTAAGTAGAAACAACGGCCTTCAATTGAACGAGATCTTATCGCAATGAGTAACATGACCTCGCGTAGATAACGAAGCATCATTAAGTGGAAGCACAAGTTTCAGCCAATGCATTTCCTGCGTAAACAGTAAAGAATTTTTATATGGCAACTGTAATGTCAGTAATTAAATACACAGACTGCAAACTCGTACTATACGAACATGAAGGATTAACGGAAATATGAACATATCGACAAACTATTCAAATCCGTGTTCGTGTTGTGAAGAATGTGCTCCAATCAAGTGAACCGTGGTTGCCAGCTGTTTTGTAAAAACTATATTATTCTGTGTGTATTTAACTTTAGAGTAAATGTGCCTCAACTTCGAACTCTAGTCATAAGTTACACCAATAAGGCGTTAATCATGAGGCAACTAAGCCAGGGGGTAATGAGCAATTCCTTTCACAAATTCACAAAATTTCTATTCACAATGTATTGCAATGTACTGTAAAAAATGATGATTATGATGATGATGATGATGGTGGTGGTGGTGGTGGTGGTGATATGACGATGATGAAGTCTACAATAACGAAAACAGTGACAATACCAACAATGAGTGAACATCTTGAACATTTTTCAGTATACAATGAAACCTCTCCTTACGGACACCTCCCAGATACGGACACTCCTCATATACGGACAGATTTTTATGTCCCAACTGAAATAATATAGAAATAATGATAAATTTAACTCTCGTTTACGGACACTCTCAGACACGGACAGCTGTTTCACAGTCCTAAAGCTTGCTTTACCTCCTCACTACAGACAGAACTTGGATTTCAAGACATAATATGTTACAAAAATGGAAAATTTAGCTTTGAGAACTGTACAGAAATTCTTTAACATGAAAGAAGACAATAAGGGTCTCATAGGCTACCACTAGCCCAGCTAGCTATCCCTTGTTAGATGGAAGCGGGTGGATAAAGAAAATCATAAAATCTAACATGTCTGATGGGTCCAAGGTTTCCGCGATTGTGAAATTGTATTCGGCACACGATAGGGCTAGTAGGATTATTCTCTTCACTTCAATCAGTTGTTCTGTTTCGAGAGACATGGCACCTGAACGTAAAGGTTAAGTTGAAAACTGTAAATTACAGTACTGCATAACTGTAGACCTAGAATAAAATTGCATGGCACAGTACTGTATTTTCCTTTTTCGGTCTTATGTACTGTAGTTCAAAGTTGCATAGAATTTACTTTAGTATACTGTATTTAGAATTAAACTGCAGTAATACATTTCATTTAAAGCGTGAAGGAATACATATACATTTACTGTTAAATTGGGGAGTCTTCCTCCCAATTAAGGACACTTCCCAGATGCGGACAGATTGTTACGTCCCTTCGATGTCCGTAAATGAGAGGTTTCACTGTACTCGTAAACAGGCATTTGAAAGTGAAGTCCAGACCATATTTCTGATCCCTGTAATATTGATTTTAACAAAACAGAAGCTTGACATTTGTTGCATTTGGTTATAGCGTGGCAGCTGTCATTTTAGACTCCGAAGTCCTGCATTAAAGTCATGGTTGAACTGTGGATTTAAGAATTAGGGAGGAAAATGCAAAGGGGAGTAAACGTGCCTTAAAGGAAACATGGAAGTGAAGTGTCGCAACAGCTGGTCCACACACACACATCCGGCTTACTGCTCGGGACATTCTTATGGCTGCAAGCCAATGCAAATTGTGGTTGGTTATTTTATATTTAGAAGAACAAAGATACTGATATATTAACAGCTGTTGCAATTACCAGCAGTATGAAATCTTTTGCTGCATAACTGTCTCCTATAATGTTATATCGCCATCACTGTGAGTGATCAATCGAGAGAATGAGTGTTATAAGCTACGGTTGGTTCGTCATTGAATAATTTGTTTCAACCTTTCAACTAACGAATAGACTGCTTTGTACATCCACAATCTAACAAAAATTGTTCCGTGTATGCCGATGATCGAACTCAGTTAATATGCTCACAACCACCGGCGTGGCTCAGTCGGTTAAGGCGCTTGCCTGCCGGTCCGAAGTTGCGCTCGGGCGCGGGTTCGATCCCCGCTTGGGCTGATTACCTGGTTGGGTTTTTTTCCGAGGTTTTCCCCAACCGTAAGGTGAATGCAAGGTAATCTATGGCGAATCCTCGGCTTCACCTCGCCAAATACCATTTCGCTATCACCAATCTCATCGACGCTAAATAATCTAGTAGTTGATACAGCGTCGTTAAATGACCAACTAAAAAAATATATGGTACAACCGCCACCTGAATTATGTATGTATGTAGGCTATTTTTAATAGGTTATTTTACTACGTTTTATCAACATCTCAGGTTATTTAGCGTCTGAATTAGATGAAGGTGATAATGCCGGTGAAATGAGTCCGGGGTCCACCACCGAAAGTTACCCAGTACTTGCTCATATTGGGTTGAGGGAAAACCCCGGAAAAAACCTCAACCAGGTAACTTGGCCCGACCGGGAATCGAACCCGGGCCACCTGGTTTCGCGGCCAGACGCGCTAACCGTTACTCCGCAGGTGTGGACTGTATGTATGTATGTTTATTATTATTATTGTTACTATTATTATTATTATTATTATTATTATGTTTCTTTGTAATATGTTAGTATTCTGTTCTTTAACTTTTTGTTAAATTTTCACTGCTTGTATACTTTGTGACTTGCTAGAGTGTAAGAGAAGGCCGTATGGCCTTAACTCTGCCAGTATAAATAAATATTATTATTATTATTATTATTATTATTATTATTATTATTATTATGTATTCATTGTGATCTACCCAAGGGGCAGGTCTTTCACTGCAAACCCAGCATAATCTAATCTTTCCTATTTTCTGACTTCCTCTTTGTCTCCTCATATGATCCATATACTGTATTTTAATGTCGTCTATCATCTGATATCTTCTTCTGCTCCAAACTCTTCTCTCGTTCACCATTCCTTCCAGTGCATCCTTCAGTAGGCAGTTTCTTGTCAGTCAGTGACCCAGCCAATTCCTTTTCCTCTTCCTGATCAGTTTCAGCATCATTCTTTCTTCATCCACTCTTTCCAACACAGCTTCGTTCCATTCTTCTTCATATCCACATGCTTCTATTCGCATCTCTTCACTTCGTCGTAATAGCCATGTTTCTACTCACATACAATGCCACACTCCACACAAAGCACTTCACTAGTCTCTTCCTTTGTTCCTTTTCCAGAAGTCCGCAGAAGATGCTTCTTTTTCTATTAAAAACTTCCTTTGCCATTGCTATCCTCCTTTTGACTTCTTGGCAGCAGCTCATGTTACTGCTTATAGTATACCCCAAGTATTTCAAGTTGTCCACTTGTTCTACTGCTTCATTTAGAATTCGCAAGGTCACCTTTATTTTTCTTCCTATGACCGTGGTCTTGTCTTATTTGCATTTATCCTCATCCCACACTGCTCACAACTGTCATTTAGCTCCAGTAGCATATCCCTTAGTATCGTCCCTTCTGCTAACAACGTTACTCGAAGAATTATGATATCTCTGTTTCAAGCTATAATTCAATTAGATGAAATTTTTGCTTCCTACCCTGCCTTGCTTCCTGAGAATAAATACTAACAAGAACAATCGAAACGTTAGCACCAATGTTCTCCATCACAGCGATGTGGTTATTGAAATAACTCCTTCATTTCTTCCTTAATCCTAGAGATTAAACAACACAGCATTTACAACTAACGTCGTCACCATCCTTCATAGTTTGGGTAACTCTGTCTGTTCCGAACTCCCAAGAATATCCTCCACATATTTATTAAGTCGAACTTTTCTTCAGGATTATTATCATATTATGAATTATGATTTGAGTATTAAATCTTCCACGTGTTCAATAGGTTCTTTCCAGTGTCTTCTATATAAACACATTACATAACTGACACTTTTCACATGTTCTTTTCTAATATTTTACAGTTAATGTAAAACTTCAAATCTAATTTAGGAACTATATTATGCAAACAAAATTAATCTGTTGCGCGACAGCCCATGGAGGGCCAATGGCTACCACTCAACTGCTGGCATGTGAACAAGCCTCAGTAAAGGTGAACAATCATCCAACGGGGTAAAGTATATTAAGCACGATTATTACCCCAGCCGTTATATAGTTTGCTTGCGAAACAAGATTTCGCTACTCACTGCAGCTTCCCAAATTCATCGCGATAGGCACCGGTCTCATACACTGGCCGAAATTTCATAAGAAAATGTCTTCCTCCTGAAGACTTGATTTAGAGCTCTCCCAAGACCATGTAGCTACGGTGCGGAACATGAACTGTAGGGTAAAGGTTGGTAAATTGTGATATGAGTAATATTGTGATAGTTCTTTTTGAGGATTTATTACAATTTTACTGAGTGAGAGGAAGATCGGTTTTTTGCGTCAGTGTATTAAGGGAATGTTCGTGGACAAGTTTATGCACAAAATCGGCGTTTCTCTCGCTCAGTAAAAATGTAATAAATTATGAAAAAGAACTATCACAATATTACTCGTATCACAATATTACCAACCTTTACCCTATTGAATAATTTCGAGGGAAAAATTGTTCCGGGGCCGGGTATCGAACCCGGGACCTTTGGTTAAAGGTACCAACGCTCTCCCAACTGAGCTACCCGGGAACTCTACCAGACACCGATCCAATTTTTCCTTCTATATCCACAGACCTCAAAGTGGGCTGACAACCGTCAAGCAACCAACATTGAGTGTGACTTAAATTGTGGTTTTCTGTTAACGAACAGTGACGTGTATTATGCAAATCAAGCTTTCAGGTACAACTCCCTGTAAAGTTGATTCGAATAATTTTGAGGGAAAAATTGTTCCGGGGCCGGGTATCGAACCCGGGACCTTTGGTTAAACCCTATTGTTCGTAAATACTAAAATTAAAGTTTAAAAAAATCTGATCTCATTTTTCGAAACATTTAAAATCCCAAGTATACTTAGTTTCAACATAAAATGTATATCTGATAAAGTACATGCACTTCATATTATTTGTGACGTCACAGTCTCTCTCCTTCTGCACAAATATTATCGACATGTTATTTGCAGTTATCAGACTGAAGCCTTGACCTACACTCCCTATCAAGATCAACATGCCATGAACGACCACACCTTTCACACACGGATGTGTGCTGCGTCCAGCTAGGCTCTAGCGTTGAGCGTCACTTAGTGACTTGAATGCGCGGTAAGGACTGCAACTCTAAATGGAGCGTAGCGTGCGGCAAGGTAACTCGCCCGATCACTTTCACCTGCAGGAGCAGAACTACGCCAGTTCTTATGACACTTGCAACGCATCATGCGAGTACTGGTTCTCAGCCACGGTAAACACCCACAAGGTGCACCGTTAGGTGAATGTTAGTATTTATTTCTCCATGGGTTCAAAACCCTAAGGCCCGATTGTATAAAACTCCCTGACTAAAGATCAACTTTGATCGAAGATCGAAAAGTAAACCGAGTTCAGACACTTCTTCTATTGTATAAAACTTTTCTGCGATCAAATTACCTTGGTTCAAATGCAATCTAAGTTCACGTGAAAAGGATTTGGCAACATCGCATAAACAGGTGAAATACGTGATGCGCGGACCATGTTATACAGGTTTGTTCAGTGTTGCCAATCTAGCGATTTTAACTCTTTTTCAACAACAATTTCTTTTAACTTTTATATTGCTTAAATAGGGATTTAGTGACCTTTTTAGCACCCCATAGTGACAAAATTTAATCTTTCTTTGTTGATAATGAGAAATCTAGCGACTTTACAACTACTTTTTCAACAACAATTTCTTTTAACTTTTATATTGCTTAAATAGGGATTTAGTGACCTTTTTAGCACCCCATAGTGACAAAATTTAATCTTTCTTTGTTGATAATGAGAAATCTAGCGACTTTACAACTACTTTTTCGCGACTTTCCGTATTACACTCTGTTGGAGACACTGGTTATTTTTGCAATGTAAATAATGGCGGACAATAAGAAGAAGGTTGACTGTTCTCCAAGTTGTTATCATGTCATAGTGTTTGATACTATTAAACATAATAAAGCTTTATAAAACGACAATTTTCCTTTAGTAATACAGTTAATTGAACATTTATGAATGTACCTATCATATCCGTTAATAATTAATGATTGTTATAAACATAATATAATTATAGGTTATGTTATTTGATACTGCTGAACACGATAGAGCCTTATAAAATATAAGAATGTTTGTGTATTAAGGCAAGAAACTGAAAGAAATATATATAAATGTACCTAACATATCTATTAATATTAATAATAATGGATATTTTATTTGCACAATCTGTCACTCGTATATTTCAAACAGAAAAGAAATAACTGAACTTGGATCATCTAACTTAATCGGAGAAATATCTTCAGTCAAAGTTGACTTTAGTTTGAGACAAATTAATCTCAGATTAGACTTTATACAACACAAAATTCCAAGTTCAACTGAAACAAGGATCAATTTAACCTCTGATCTAAGATTAAATGGTTTATACAATCGGGCCTACGAGTTTCACGAATTTCTTATGGAGAAATATGGTGCTGCTAGGATTCTTAGCAATGTTTCTTAGTGTCCACATCGCTGAGGACACAGGACTGCCTAATAAGACCTGTGGGATGCAGGTTTGTGCCCAAGAACCGCCATCACTGTAATTAAAGACTTGCAAACCGGCGTACGAGACTTTTTTTTTTTTATTGAGTATGCCCCAACTAGTATAACTCGTATGTAGGGGCTATACAAGAACACATACATATGTTATACAATGTAATTGAAAAAGTCATGAAACTACAGTCTGTGAAAACAAACAATAACACAAGAATTTGTGAAAGAAAGAAAGCAAAATAAGACCAAATAATAAGATGACATAAAGTTTTGGGCAGAAAGAAGAAAAAGCTTGAAACCATGAAATAAATAAATCAACTGAGAATTAAAATAAATAATCTTCCCAAAAACGTATTTTTAAACAATTCTTAAAACACCGGCAATTTGATAAAAGTCTATGTTCTAAAGGAAGTTGGTTAAAAGTTGTTGTTAAAAAATGGTTAAGTCCTTTCGTTCCATAAGTTACGGAGCTATGCTGAGAAAAATATATATTGTCTTTTTGTCTTATTAAATAAGTATATATATATTACCTTTATTAAACTGAAATGTAATATTACTATGTATTAAATCGTTAATAACTTTGTACATGAAAATAGCAGCACCTAATTTGATAATTGATTCAACTGGTAGAACGAAAGAAAATTGATACAGATATATATATATATATATATATATATATATATATATATATATAACTGGAGTCAAATAATGAAAACCCAATAAGTTTCTTAAAGCTCTATTTTGAATAACTTGTAAAGGCCTCAAAGCAGTTTTCTTATTATGTCCTCATATAAATGTCATATACATTAAATGAGAATGGCTGAAGCATAAATACATTCAAGAGACAAGATACAGGCAAAGATCTTTTAAGCCTTTTCAAAATACCAGATATTGGAGCAATTTTCTCACAGACAGCCAAAATATGCTTATCCCATGTTAAATGTTCATCAACAATCAGACCTAATAATTTAACTGATGCAACTTTTTGTATTACAGAATCATTAAACTTTAATTCTTTCGGAATAAAATGAAGGTTTAGTAAAACATTGGGCCCGTTATCCACATTGAGGGTATTGGACATACGACGGTACAACAAAGTAAAGCATTTATTTTTTGTTATTATTTAGTAGGTTATTTTACGACGCTTTTTCAACAGCTTAGGTTATTTATCGTCTGAATGACATGAAGGTGATAATGCCGGTGAAATGAGTCCGGGTCCAACACCGAAAGTTACCCAGCATTTGCTCATATTGGGTTGAGGGAAAACCCCAGAAAAAATATCAACCAGGTAACTTGTCCCGACCGGGAATGGAACCCGGGCCACCTGGTTTCGCCGCTAGACGCGCTAACCGTTACTCCAGAGGTGTGGACAAATCATATACAGGAGCAGAAAAATTCCACCCACAAACACTGTGAGGTAATTGATTCAGTCGAGATAAGAAATTTTTAACACTAGCCTATGCCCTACAATACAGTAGCGGCCGGTGATCGAAATTCTCGGTGAGGCCAGATGCCACTACATAGTTTAAGTGCCTCCGATAGGAAATGTTTATTCATGATATTATTATTATCATTATTACTGTATTATTATTATTATTGTTATTATTATTATTGTTGTTGTTGCTGCTGCTGCTGCTGAAAAATAATATCCCTCACCAAATAAGTCATACAGGAGTTTGTTTCAGTGATTGTCTGAGAGTGATGAAGCAACACATATTATGATCAGCTGAAAAAGTACAGTTTATATTGAAATTACCCTTTCTTCTTTTGTATTTTTTTTTCCTTTGACAGCAACAAACAAGGCCAACATAAAAGTTTATTTTGCACCACATTACCACTTAACCATTTATGTTGTCCATACCAAGAAGCAATAGAAACTCGCGTTTAAGATTATCTGTCAGAAAAAATTGTCAGCGATATTATAGGTATCTCGGCAAGCTATCTCTTTATTTAAAACTTCCTTTCTTTCAACATTATTTCTTCTCGAAATTGGACACTCTAACAATGAATTAACTATATCACCATTACTTCTCGCATTTGTGCTTATATTTCCCGAAACACATAACAACATTGAATCACACTCACTACTATACTACGAAGTAGAATAGTACAACGCCCTCGCTTAACTCATAAACTGAGACATAAGGACAGAGAACAGTGTGGATCTCTGCGTGCCAAAGAGCTGGAATTTTTATGTTATTTATGGCCTATTTAGGAAAACATGTCACAACCGCTATTCCCACCCTTCTACCCTTAAGACTGGTCCAAGGATGGGAGGAGTGAAAGCTGATCACGAGGCCAGACGAAATTGTGCCTCAGCTATAGCTTCAAGCCCAACCTCAAAGCCCGTGAAAACATACGAAATGTGGAAACCAAACCCTGCACGGGCGATCCTGACCTCAGGAACAAATTTTACTGCGAAACAGGTCTATATACATTACAAAGTTTTCAAATACTTCTACAGCGATATATCCTTCATTCAAATAACTAATATATTATATAAAAAAACACAATTTCATTTCAGTTAAGCCAAGTGACTGAGGCCCTGCCCCACTTGCCTTAGTCAATAAGCCGCCACTGCTACAACATTACCTTTCATCACGAGAGGGCGTAACAGTAGCAGTATTCCTTCGGGAATAGGGCATCAACGAGACATCTTCATCGAACTTCGTTTCAACTTATGCATTTCACTTCTTTCCATGTTTTGCCTATCTGTGATAATTCTTCTTGTACTATCCCTTTCCAAGTTCTTTTGGCATTCCCCCTGTTTCTTATTCATTGCGAATTCCAGTCTAGTTCTTTTTCTAGCAAATAGCTACACCTCTCTTATTCTGTACACTAGACCTACAGTTCCATTTCCGTCTCAAACTTTGTTCCGTAATCTGGGTTTCATTTTTCTATAAAATTTTTCTTTTGAGTTTGTATCAGGCCAGCTGATAAGGTTTTTTTTATACATCTGTTTATATAAAAGTTGTGTTTTAGTGTTTATTTCCTGAGCTCTTCAATATAAGCAACAAACTAAACAATGTATGAATGTTGATTTTGTTCCGTAAAAATTTGTCATCTGAAATCTCGAAGTATTTATGAATAAAATTTGTTGAGCATTGCAAGAAGGCTCTGGCATTGCTCTTGATAACATGAATACTTATACGAGATAAGAATCCGTGAGAGGTCGTGTCCCACTGTTTAAAAATCCCATCTGTAGACTATAAAACGTTTCATAATATCCTAATATTCATGAATATTTATTTCCACGTTCGTGTTTGGTCTCTTCTTCACCTCAACGTCAGTCAAATTGTGTGCGGGTTGAAAACTTTTTAAATTATTTTGATATACAAACAAATGAAGCTTGAGCGACACAAATCCGTGCGAACTCTGTGGTTTATATTTAGGATAATCACTACGCCGCACGTCTTCTGAAGAGAAACACGCAATTCAAATATGTCTTCATTTACAGTACTTCCATCTATCGCCATACAAATGTACCAGTTATAATGAGAACCTGGCAAATTATACAGATACAGAAGGCATTCTGAACGTTATTTTCAGAGAAACACTGATGAACTGAAAATTTACAAATTACCCGCATGACTGGTGACGTCACGTATACATTTTATATCTAATCTGAGTTTTCTATGTGCCAAGGATATTTAAAACAATAGAAGACCGGAATGGTAGCCTCACAGTCTACTACATGCAATCACGAAGCATTTCTCGCGATACAGCGCTCCAAGCGGCTAGCGACTATGAGTATTAGGAACAATCACGGCCGACTTGATGCGAACTAAAATATAAATGGAATAATAATATGGGACAAGGAGGAGACGTTTGTAGTGCTATAAACTGTAAGAAAAACAGGCCAGAGTTATACTTCTTCCGAAAGATCAAGCAAGGTGAGTTTATAAAAGATACTATTACTTCATGAAAATAATAAATAAACCTTATGTATTTAATATTTCAATAATGGAAGGAAGGTGTTAACTTTTCCAAATGAAATTAAAGTATAATACATATTGTCGTCTGCTAGGGAAGGGGGTCTGTAATGAGGTGATAGTAGCGATCCTAGTGGCTAGCAACTAGCAAGTTCAATTGTCAATGAATGCATATTCCCTACGTATTGAGCTTCGTGACTGCATGTATTAGACTGGTAGTCTGCTGTCTCTAAATGGAAAAAGGTTGCGATCACGCAATAACATAATACTAGCCAATTAAAGAAATTCTACTTCTAAATGGTTCATTATCTAATTATTGTAATATTCTTTTACGCTTAAAACTAAAGAAAAAAAGGTATTTTTTTAGCAACTTCAAATCCATGTAACTCTGAAAATACTGATATTAGCACCCATGTTTATATGTGTTTCTGCTCAAAATGTCTTCGGAAATAAGCTCCGTAAGTGGCAGTAACTTCTGGTGAATCACCCTGTATAGCTAGGTAGCGCTGTCTGAAGGGATTCAAAATGGAAATATCCTACATAGGCCTACTACCTGGATTTCCATTATGATGTGGTAATTCTCACGGCGCAATGTAGTTACAAATAATTAACAACAGTTTTAATTACTAGAACTACGAAGCTGCTGTATTACTGCATTTCAATCATCTCAATTGCATGATTACATTTTTGGAGGTATTACGCTGATATTAAAATCAATATGTTTATATTGTACATCAAGCAAATAAATCACTAACAGTCTCTTTTGACCTTTAAGGGTAAACAAACGCGAAATTGTGACAAAAATGAATATTCTTTTTATTACTTTTAAAAATAGTAGGCTACATACTTTTCCGTATTAAATACTGAAATATTTTGCTTGTCTGAAGGACTTAAGCGATCTTTAAAATTTAAATACCACAGCGCGACGACATGTGCCACTTCCCCTTTGGAGGAGTCATTTTGGAGTTTCTGTGTTATAGACATTTTGTTGGAATTTAGACAGGCAAACTATCTAACCAGTGCTAGGAAGGCTGTGGCTTACTACTTCCTTATGGATATGGAGAACATTGAGTGCACTGTATGAGGTGAGACAGTAGGTAAATAGTACTACATACTAGGTTCAAAAAGTTCCCGGAATTTGCTAGCATCATAGAAACAACGTACCTTAAACACTATTCTACAGCATTCCCTTCAAAATAGTTGCCTTCCGCAACAACACACTTTTGCCAACGCGTGTAGAGTTCCTGGAAGCAGGCCTGGAAGCCATTTTGTGAAACCCGTCTTAGTGCTCTCGTCGCGTTTGCGATAACCTCTTCAGCATTGAATCTCCGTCCTTTCAGATGACTTTTCAGACGGGGAAACAGAAAGTAATCAGGTGGTGAGAGATCAGGAGAGTATGGTGGGTGATCCAAAGCAGTTACGTTGTGCCTGGCAAGAAAATTCTTTACAATAATTGCGCGATGAGCAGGTGCATTGTCATGCATAAGGAACCAGTTGTTTTCTACCCACTTTTCTGGACGTTTCCTTCTCACTGCGTCCCAGAGGCGACGGAGGGTTTCTACGTACAATTCTTTCGTTACAGTACGACCTTCTGGAATGAACTCATGGTGCATGAGACCCTGAGAGTCGAAGAAAACTTCCAACATAACTTTGCTTTAAGTGTGCTTAAATGCGACAGGCTCATGTCAGTAGATTTACTGGCATGTGAAAGAACTCCTGCGGGACAAAATTCCGGCACATCCGGCGATGCTGATATAACCTCTGCAGTTGCGAGCGTCGTTAAATAAAACATAACATTTAAAATAACTTTGCCTTTGGAAGTGTCCCTAGGAAATTTTTGCTTCCGAGGAGATGTTTTCGATTTCCACTCAGATGACTGTCGTTTAGGGACTGGGTCGTACAAGTAGCACCAGTTTCATTTTGTTTAAGAAATCACCATCTTCATCAGCCATACTGATCATGTCCCCAGCAAAACACAGAACTTGATGTTTGTACTTTGCTCTGTGGACATAATTACAAAATGCGACGAACAAACAAAACACTATGATAAACAATTGCCTACAACTCAAAACCAATAATTGCCATTATCAGCAAACTTTAAGGAAATGACATCATGAATGTTACCAACAAAACAAATGTATAATATCCCTTGTTATATATTAATACGAAAAATGGTAGTAAAATTCCGGGAACTTTTTGAACCTAGTATAACTTTAAACGTCATTTTCAGTAAATTATATTTTTCAATGCTTATGTACCTTTTCCTCTGCAACTATTAGGAGTAAAAATAAGAAATTATTTTGCACACATGCTTAGAACTGTATTATCTATAATTCCCTGCAACAACATTTTGATTTGTTATAATATTTGTGAGTTTTATACATCACAAAACTTAGAAAAAATTAAAAAAAAAAGTGTTTCATATCTAATTTTTTTAAATAATATAAAGCCTAAATAAAATATTCCGAATTTCATAAACAATTGAAGGCTCGCTCACGGTTACCGGTAGTTCTGCTGCAGCTTCAGTGGTGCACAGGAACGTCGACGTCTCATTTTGCTGTGTTCAGTGGTTTTTAACTCACGCCATAGAGTGGAGTGCTTTGCTTATGGATCAAACTGTTTCACTAATTATATTTTGTTTTATATTTACCGGAGCGTAAAGCATTGCGGTATAGAGATGTAAAAACAATAATAAACACACTTTACGCTTTAAATACTTTGTACAAAAAATAATCATGCTCAGACGAACTGAATATCCATAATCTAATTGCTTTCGATTAAATATTAATGCATGGAGAAAATATTTGGAATAAGGGCCGCAGAAAATTCAACATACAAATTATTTACTGTGTTAGTCTTGAAAAGCAAAAAAAGGTGTGTTTTTTTTTCAGAACCAAACATATCCAGTTTTGGTTGAAATTGGATTTATTTTATGTTTTTATGTATGCCTCATATCGTGCTACATGTATGAGAGTTTGTCCTCTTTTTTTTAACAACTTAATGACATTTTTTGGGTGCATTCAGGAGCATTAAGAAACATGTCTAAGGAATAATGGACAATTGTTACGTCATGTATACATTACTGGTTGATATGTTCTTTAATTTTGGTATACTTTATTCTGGGCCATACTGTATGTCTTTATTTGAAACCAGCAGTACAGAATGTGAATTAGACATTAGTTCAAATTAATTTTAAACTTCATTAAACCATCTTCATTGATTGGCATTAAACTTAAGGAAATTATATCCTTTCTGTAATGGAAAAAAGAACTGTATGAAAACTCCTTTTGGTTGGATGTGTAGAATTTCCATGCCTGTGTTGATGTATCTGTGGGTGTGATTAGCATTTGTTTATTTTTGGTCCAGGGGACATATTTTTTATGTATGTACTTATAATTTATCTACCCTTGTGCCATCAATAAAAAACATGTGTTTTAATTATTTTTAATTTTTATAGCCTTTGTACATAAGTACTTACGCGGTATTCTGAAGCATAGCGTTCTTTTTCTTGGATACAAAGTACACTTTTAATTATGTTTCTCTCACAGCCTTCTTTCGGAACAACTGAAGTAAAAATTAACAATGCTGATAATTTTTTCTCACTGAGCTGCGAGTATAACATAATCAAACTTCGGTATACTTTATTCTGGGTCATATTGTAATTACATTATTAATATTCTACTCTATGACGCTAGAAACACGCATAGAGTTCTGTCTCAGATCCGTAACAAGATATTTTTCATACCTAACATTTTCATGAAAACATGGCGGAACGCGCGAGACATGTGGAGTCGGTATACCTTATTTTATTTCAAGGAGTGCAGTTCGGTGGCTCCTTTGAACACCCACTTACAGATTTATGACTTTCTACACAAACAACTCTGACAGTTCCATCCTGTCCCTTCGTCCCAACATTGCACAGTTACCACAATCCTGGTGACCTTCGAAATTATGCAGTGAAACTGACGGGATTCTTGAAATTGGGAAAAGATGCGGCAACTCTGCCTCCACGTGGATTTGACGGGCACCTGTCAATTCTTCTGAACGAGGGTTGTGATTGGTTACTAACAAGAGAAGACAATATTTCCGTCACAGTAAGGAAGACATTTATTTATGACAATCAATTATACTTTATTTTTTTTTCATGGAGTGCAGTTTCATAGAAAGGACTTTGCCGACAGACCTTCTACTGCCCCCTACTAATTGATTGTCATAAATAAATGTCTTCCCTACTGTGACGGAAATATTGTCTTCTCTTGTTAGTAACCAATCACAACCTTCGTTCAGAAGAATTGACAGGTGCCCGTCAAATCCACGTGGAGGCAGAGTTGCCGCATCTTTTCCCAATTTCAAGAATCCCGTCAGTTTCACTGCATTATTTCGAAGGTCACCAGGATTGTGGCAACTGTGCAATGTTGGGACGAAGGGACAGGATGGAACTGTCAGAGTTGTTTGTGTAGAAAGTCATAAATCTGTAAGTGGGTGTTCAAAGGAGCCACCGAACTGCACTCCTTGAAATAAAATAAGGTATAGTAGAAGGTCTGTCGGCAAAGTCCTTTCTATGAAACTGCACTCCATGAAAAAAAAAATAAAGTATAGACACTGGACCTGTCTGAAAGAACAATGGCGTCACATTGACAAGACACCATGAGGAGGATTTCAACCACGTCTATGATTTCCACGCAGCATTAAAATTTTATGTTGTTTACATTATGGTCTGAAATAATATGTGATAGGCTATATATTTTATTTTATTGGGTTATTTTACGACGCTGTATCAACATCTAGGTTATTTAGCGTCTGAATGATATAAAGGTGATAATGCCGGTGAAATGAGTCCGGGGTCCAGCACCGAAAGTTACCCAGCATTTGCTCGTATTGGGTTGAGGGAAAACCCCGGAAAAAACCTCAACCAGGTAACTTGCCCCGATCGGGATTCGAACCCGGGCCACCTGGTTTCGCAGCCAGACGCGCTGACCGTTACTCCACAGGTGTGGACTAGGCTATATAAAAAAAATACTCTTTAGATATCAGGAACGTTACAAACGTAATTTTACAAACAGCTCGAAAACTATTTTGTGCGAGATCGTGCGTATTTTCTTGGTTCCCGCACAAAACCAATCCGCGGTAAGTCTAAAATTCCACATTCAGTATTCCCAACCTAAAACACATAACAATTTCCCTCTTCTTACCGCTTAAGCGACATATTGATTTTACAGCTTTAGGCTTTTAACATATTATTTTTAGAGACGTTCAATATAGTAATAATTATAAATTGGAAACTTACCACTGCAATTTAATCTAAATTGCACTCTTAATTATTGTTTTTAAATATTTGCAAAAATTAAGTAAACTCTACAACTCCACTGAAGTTACTGCATTCGTGATGCAAGTAACATTAAGGAAGCCGTGAAAAAATCAACAAGATTCCAGACTCATCATAGACTGGGGGGGGGGGGAAAGACAGACGTATATCACGGCCTGCTGGAGTATAGTAAACACAGAAAACATTTTAAAGCAACAATGTTGAAGATAGATATTTTTGTTTTGCAAATTTGCCGTCATTGAACAGAAACCAAGATGGAGATTTCATTGCAACTAATTATAAACTCCTCTTTCAGGTACGTAATAAACGATCTTCGCACAAAATAATGTACGATACACGAGCGGTATGTTTTCTTTCAATTCTCGGAAATTAAAAAAAGCTCAACTACGTTTCGCTTTTTCATACTTTTCCTCGAACATGAAAACTTCAACATACCGCTCTTGTAACGCATATTACTATTTTACACAGACTTTTCAAGCGATGTGTAATGAGAATGTAAAATGTTCACTGCAGGTTACAAAGACAATTCAGTTACCCACCGAAAAAGCAAATTGCGTCAGTCAAATGTTTTTGTAATCCGTTTATAGTGTTGGTAACATCAGGTTAATGTATCCGTGTGTAATTACGGTGCCCTATAGGAATCTTCAGAACAGTCCAAATACAAACTGACGCAGGCTTATCCATGCATAATGCAGGTAGCGAACAAGGGCTCAATAGCCAAGTGTTGAGAATTTATTCATGAAGTGCCGAGACTTCACGGCAAAGGAAGGAGATGACACGACGCATTAAACAGCCAGGTGACGGGTTTACGGAGCAAGGGACATTAGCTCAGCCCCGCCCGGGCTCAACGCGAAAAAATTGATGAGAAACGTTTATGATGTGTTGAAATTTATACAAGCCATCAGCATGATCAAGGAAATTGCCCACATGTACCTTTCCCTCCATCAGTCTACATTTATTTTCGAATGAGAAGATACAGAGAGAGAGAGAGAGAGAGAGAAACAAAAGAGAAACCACAAAAATAGACTAATCGAGACTGTAGCAAATACTTTACTATAATAATACCGGATAGCTAGCAGTTTTGCGTGCGAACGACGATGGTGCTGCTACCTACCTGCCGGTGTGGAGATACTCGCGAAACAAGCTATAATCAACTGCTATGTATATTGTTGCTGGGCTAGTTAATAGTTTTATTAATTAGTACTGTGTTAAAATGTCAGGGTGTATATGTGCTGTTTATAATTGTGACAATTGCAGCATTACAAATTGCTTCAAATCGTACTTTCGATTTCCGACAGTTCATAAAACGTGAGTCAACAACATTCTTTAGTAGGCCTAATTCCTTCGTCTTTGTGTTGTTAGACCTAATAAATGAATATAAGTTAAAATGTATTGGATTTTAATGTTTTATCAAACTAAGTTTTATTGTTGTCCACATGCCTTTACTAATTATTACAAGCATCAGATTACTATCAATTTTATCTTTGCAGTTGTCAGCAATGCGTATATAAATCATTACTGTAAATTCATTCCTAATATCAGATTGATTTTGTCTCTGTAAACTAAAGAAAAAATATGTAACAATTAATTACGGAAAGTAATATGAAGTATGTAATATTTCTCATAATATGCAGCTTTGACATCAGATAATAATTTTACATAAAATATTATTCAACATTTCTTAAGTGTTTCATATATTATTCCACATTAATAACTCACGTTTTAAACAACAGTCCGAATCTCGCTATGTTAATATTTGTATATGTGGACGTAATTCCATCCCTCTCCGCTAGATGTCAGGTCCGCGATATTTCGCACTCACACAGCTGTCCGGTATTATTATAGTAAGGTATTTGACTGTAGTAATTACAGGTTTTGGGTGTTTCAACCCTATAATTACATATTATGAAGTAGTAGAAAAATCCCTATATAGGGAAACTTCAAATCAAGGATGAACAAATATGCAGTAAGACCCGTTTTAACATGCAGAAGTCAATGCATATCAACAACATTAAGAATATAATATAATTAACGAGTGCTGATAGTTTTCCGGTATTTTAATTGTGTTTAACGAATGCTTGTTGTCATAATTATTTCGAGACCAGAGGTCGATAAATTCAGGTAATTATCTAATGTCAATAAAAATGAGTTTAAAAAGCGTAATTAAATTACCTGAGGCTAACTTTATTATTATCATTAATTGTATTCGGACTGGAAACAACTGTAATTCTCAACTAAACATCCAAGTTACAACAATAAGATCAAGAAAAAGAGTCGAATGGAAGCAGAGATGATAAGAAGAAAAAAGTTCCTTGCAAAAAAACAACTGAACGTTTGAGATTATAACAACACTTTATATTGAATTCTTTTACCATTGCTTACCTATAATTTTGAATATATTTATTTTTATTGTAAACCATTTTTACTTATAATAATTAACTGTGCAATTATTGTTGCATGTTAATACTGCGAGTCTGACGTAACTGTTTGATTGTCGATACATCGAAGCAGAGAATGTAAACATAAAACAAATGAAACTAGGAAGGAAAAAAAAAAAAACAGAAAAAACTATCACGTATTAATTTTGAGCAGCACACATTTAACAATGAGTGTAGCCTAATTCGATTCTCATTGGTCAATCTAGCGTCAATGAACTCGTTTATTCGCTGAGGAACGTTCGCGTAATATCAAAAACTGGACGTTATTTGCAATGAAGATGAAGAATGAAGTCCAGAAATTACTTTTAGATCACTTACATTAGGAATTACGAAATCGGTTCGAACTTGTAAACTTTCATTAACGATTCCTTCTTAAAAGTTAATTACTATAACGATTTATATTTTCATAATCTCTGTTTGAAAACAAGAAATGCTTCCAAAAAACACGTGTATTTTGACTGCTGCAATTTTAGAATGTCAAATCATGTAATGAATAAGCTGTTTATTGCAAGTCAAAAATGTAAATAAGTTCATCGTGCAAGCGAAAACAAAAGAAACTCTAAATTATTTCTGGTGGCGGTGGCACTCAAAAGCCACCTTCAGCAGCCGCCACTTCTTAAAGGTAACAAATAGGTAAGTAGAATAGGTAAACAGTAGGGACTCTGATTTCATGACGACCAGCATTACTTCCCGACCAAAATATTCTCAGCAGGAGAACCCCCATTAGTACACTACAGATTAAAATGAATAATATAATGAAACAGCTCAACACATTCTATGGATACCTATTATTGGAAAAAAAATCGTTCCGGCATCGGAAATCGAACCCAGGACTTCTCAGTTTTGCGAGCTGAGCGCTCTTTCCATCTGAGCTATGTCGAGACCCGATTGACGGCGCCAGCCGAACTCTCCTCCTTTGCATCATCAATGGCCTTTTACCTGCATTTTAGAAAATTTAAATTATGGTTTATTTAACGACACTCGCAACTGCAGAGGTTATATCAGCGTCGCCGGTGTGCCGGAATTTTGTCCCGCAGAAGTTCTTTTACATGCCACTAAATCTAGGGACATGAGCCTAGCCCATTTAAACACACTTAAATGCCATCGACCTAGGCCGGGATCGAACCCGCAACCTGGAGTACAGAAGGCCAGCGCTATACCAACTACGCTACCCAGGCCGACTGCATTTTAGACATATTACACAGTCATGTATGCAGGAGCGCATATTTAAATAACTTTATGGCCATTTTCGACAACTGTTTTTGTAATGCGCAGACGTTAATAGGCAATTCTCTACAGCATGATAGATTGTTGTATGGATATCTCCTCCAGAGTCCCGAGACATTCCCTATTTTTAAAGATATAATTCTACACTTCAAAAAAAAAAAAAAAAAAAAAAAGTCGCTGAAATGAGAAAAAGTGCTGAAAAAAATTCTGCAGGTTACAGTTAGGGCACAAAAGTAAGTATATTATACTATACTTCGGGTCTCTGCACATACATCTTATATCATAATCATGTATGAAGTATAGTATAGTATATTATGCTCTCAGGACTAAGGGGGTTATATGGAAGAAAAATTTGGACAGTTCGAAACTGCACAACATAAAATTCAGAAGTACAAAACAATTGGCTCCAACACGTTTCAAGAACGGATAAAACAAAAATATCTCGAAGTACAATCTATAAAGATGTCAAGGACTTGGTAGACCGCTAAAATGTCTTTTAGATGCGACCGAAACATGTTTATTTAAATCTTATTTATGACTAGCTGTACCCGTGCGCTCCGCTGCACCCGTTAGAAATAAATATAAAGTAATTACATAATTAAAATAGGACATTTGATCCAGGGAACATTCGTGTTTGATAGAAGGATAAATCGTTTAATATGTTACTTAATTTAAATTGCATCCAAATAATTAAAATGCGATCATTTTGGTCCAGAGACACTCATTTGGTGCAATGACAATTCCTTTAACATGTTTCTTAATTTTTATTACATGCAACCATAGTTTAATGAACATTGACATAATTTAGATTTAATGTGTATATTTTATTTTACTTGTTATAGATTTCCATTGAATTATGGTAATAACTTAATTTTAACCCTGATTTTCTACATATTCAGTAAATGGCGCTTGGTCCTCTATGGTTCTGAACCCTTCAAATAACTTAAATTATATTATATTATATTATATTATATTATATTATATTATATTATATTATATTATATTATATTATATCAGAAGTTACTGTAATAACATTATAGCATTACGAATAATTTCAAGGGAAAAATTGTTCCGGGGCCGGGTATCGATCCCGGAACAATTTTTCCCTTGAAATTATTCAAATCTGCTTTACAGGGAGCTTTACCTGAAAGACTAGATTTGCATTATAGCATTATGTCCATCTACAGAAACTACACTTTCCAATGGTGAAATAATAATTAATTATACAAATCGGCTAATTTAGATTCCGATATTACTTCATACAAACACAGAAATATTCTCTGTAGGCTATCTTTCATAGCTTTCGATTGTTGCCGTCCAAGGCCCCTTATAGGCTAGACGAAGTCATTTGTTTTTTAATTCATTACACGGCCTTAGATGGCAGTTATTTTAATTTCAAAACTCATTTATCTCATTAAATATCAGTCCTATCAAAATTTTTCAAGGAATAAAACTTATCGCAAATTATTTTTAAAGAAACTTTTGTTATGTAACATTTTTCACAAAAATCAATAATAAGCGAGATATTTCGATTTATTTAATTCATGCCCCCTTATAACCCCCCTTTTAAATAATGTATTTTGAATGCCATATAGCCTAAAATCAAAGTTACAACGAACTTAATTTATATTCCAATTTTCATCGAAATCCGTTCAGCCATTATCGCGTGAAAAGATAACAAACATACAGACAGACAGACAGACATACAAACAAAAATTTCAAAAAAGCGATTTTCGGTTTCAGGGTGGTTAATTATATATGTTAGGACCAATTATTTTTGGAAAATCGAAAATTACCAGAAAAATTTCGGCTACAGATTTATTATTAGTATAGATGAATGAAGAAGACAATAGTCGATTGTCACAACTTTATTCGATAATAACGTCACCTTGGCGATAAATTGATGGTGAAAGTAACTCACGAATCTGCTACATGTTATTAAGTTTGTTGACAAAAGAGAAATAACTACCTACTCAACTTTAGATGTTATGAAACATGAAAAGGGTCAGATTCTTTGAATGTAAACACAGCCTGGTAATATGACATGAGTATTTTAATACACCAATCATCCTTCTTGATACGATGTATAATATCCAAGTTCGTGCGTTGAATACAACACTTTACCAGGAAACTGAGTAACAGGGGCTTCAATTCACAATACAATGGACGTACACAGTTTTAGTATTCAGATCTTCCTTTTGCGTACACATAAAGAGACCAATATTGCATTTCTTTTTCCTCCGTGAAGACATGACCACGGTCAGTTACGAGTCATTAGTTTCAGAGTCTACTTTCCTTGCCACACCGGTGTCTCTTGTGAAATTTGAATCCGTAGCCAACCGCAATTCTAGACGTGAAAGATACCAGAATAATGACACAGTCTATCGGATTCGCAACGGGCCAGTCCAATAGGCGGTTGAGCTTTGTTCACTCTTTTCAAGTACGATACAACGCATCTGTTCTACAAATCACCAACCAACGTCGTAAGTACGTATTACATTCGAAGTTTTTCTCAAATTTCCAATCTTCTTTAAAATTTCATATTAACCCTTCTTTTTACAGAACACTTCTTCACTACCCATATAGCTGCTCCTCAATTAACATCATAGAAGATTCTACACAATTTAAAATTGTGACTCCACCACATATTGATTACGTGATTTAGCCATCTCACATCCATAGCATCTTCAGCAATGGTTCACAATTTTACTATACAATGATGCTTGTGAACTCATCATTACTTATTGACATTTAATTGTTTTTAACTTATGATGTTAATATATTTCTCAAGATTTTACTTGCGACCGCAACATTATGCTCAAGTCATACACCACTATCAATTAATTGTTATGCAACGAATCGTCATAGCAATACGCGATCGACCACAACAACTTAATATTATCCATCGTAACAAGTTGACTTTATTACTATTACAATAATGCATATTTAAAACATTCTGGTTTAACAGATTATCATGACATCAATTTAATGTATACAAACATCCATATTATACCCTCAAAACCTTCGTCGCCAATCCTAAGTCCTTCTTCATTTACACCATTTTTCCAAACCAGTCAAATAGGATCCCATAAACCTTTCTCCCCTTGATTTCTACACATTGAAGATGCTTTTAAATTATATATGTAATATTTTCTGTGTCATACCATGTTAAAATATGCACATTTAATTTAAGAGGCTTATCTTTCAACAAGTATTTATTTGAGTCATTACATATTTTAATCTAATACAATAACTTGTTCACGATATCCAGCTAACATGGAGAATATGACATTAAATATGCATATTTATTACATAATTTGCGCTGTATTTTAGTATACTTTTTAGAAAATATTTTAAATTTATTCATATATTCTAACTAATTTGTGTACTTTAACATATATTATGCAATTTAGGCACAAATATCTTTCTCTGAAGATGCCCACAATAGGGCGAAAACGTTCATAAGAAAAATAAATGTGTTAACAAAATATTTTTAAGTTAACATCGTAATAAGTATATTATCTCTTTATCATAACTTTTCAAGTAGCTTAAGTCAAGCAACTTGATCTAAGGTGAGTGGGTTAGTGTTGCCTATGCGATTAAAGAATTCCAATACAAAACTTTAGTTCAATATTTGTAGGCTTTTAGTGTTCAGAGTGGAATAAAAATTTCCATATTTAGCGTCTGAATGAGATGAAGGTGATAATGCCGGTGAAATGAGTCCGGAGTCCAACACCGAAAGTCACCCAGCATTTGCTCATATTGGATTGAGAGAAAACCCCGGAAAAAACCTGAACCAAGTAACTTGTCCCAACCGGGAATCGAACCCGGGCCACCTGGTTTCGCGGCTAGACGCGCTAACCGTTACTCCACAGATGTGGACTTTGCTGATGATATGGCGTTGTTAGCAGTAGAGGAAATGATAATAAAGGATATGCTACTGGATCTAAATGACAGCTGTGAGAAGTATGGGATGAAGATAAATGAAAATAGACGAAGTGCATGGTCACAGGAAGAAAAATACAGAAGATAAACTTGCGAATTCTAAATGAGGCAGTAGAGAAAGTGGACAGCTTCAAATACTTGGGGTGTTCTATAAGCAGTAACATGAGCTGCAGCCAGGAAGTCGAAAGGAGGATAGCAATGGTCAAGGAAGCTTTTAATAGAAAAAGAAGCATCTTCTGCGGACCTCTGGAAAAAGAACTAAGGAAGAGACTAGTGAAGTGCTTTGTGTGGAGTATGGGGCAGAAACATGGACATTACTATGAAGTGAAGAGAAGCGAATTGAAGTATTTCAATGTGGATATGGAGAAGAATGGAGCGTGTGAAGTGGACAGACAGAATAAGAAATGAAGCTGTGTTGTAAAGAGTGGGTGAAGAAAGAATAATGCTGATACTGACCAGGAAGAGGAAAAGGAATTGGTTGGGTCACTTGCTGAGAAGAATCTGGCTTGTGAATGATGCACTGGAAGGAATGGTGAACGGGAGAAGAGTTCGGAGTAGAAGAAAATATCAGATGATAGACGACATTAAGATATATGGATCATATGAGGAAACGAAGAGGAAGGCAGAGAATAGGAAAGATTGGAGAAAGCTGGGTTTGCAGTAAAAGACCTGCCCTTGGGCACAACACTAAATGAAATGAAAATAATAGCCACTTAATATAACAAACCAGTGCTTATTCTTATCGAGGAAGCAGACGTGACTACGTGACAACCTACAGAACAATCGATCGACAAAATTGTGTTTTAAAAGCACAACGCAAGTTATTATATGATGCCGGCATGTTACGTATGTCTGAAAACAACGTCTGTCAGAGAGTTAATGTTTACAGTACCGCAAATAAACACTTGCAGATCTTCCTTTCAACACTGGCTGATTGTTTTGTTTATTACAAGTCATCCAGCAAAGCGAGACGCTTTTAAGGTGAAGATAAGACATGGCTGCTGACCTCGTCCTCTTCCTCAACTGATTTCTTGGCTCGGCGACGCAGTGTTGCCAACTCGATTCTTAAAAATCCGCTGTGAAGCCGTGCAGAAACTGCTAAATTGCTATATTGTCAATGTAAAATCATATTATTTTGCCACTGTAAGTGTTAAAAATACCCACTAAATCCCTATATCAGCAATACGAATTTTAAAAATTTTACCCGCTAAACTAACGCCGAAAAACGCTAGAACTAGCGGGAAACCCGCTGAATTGGCAACACGGCGAGTAAGAAGTACACGAATAAAATAACAAACTACAGTATCAAAGGACTGCCAACGTTAACCATTTGAATGACGATAATACAGTTGCATTCCTAATCAAATACAAATTAGTCTACAACAGTGTTGCCAACCGTACGATCTGGATCGTACAAATGCGATAATTTGGTCTCATGTACGATCGTACGATCCAACCTGCGGATAGTACCCAAAATGTACGATCTTTTCGACAAAGAGGGTAAAACATGTAAAAAAAAAGAGGTTTTTGAACGACATTTGAAATTTTATATGTATATATATATATATATATATATATATATATATATATATATATATATATATATATATATATATATTCCTGCAGTATTACGGGTATATTTCACTTATACATTTGACGTAGTTTCTGCACGTAGCACTTCTGCGTTAAAAGTACTGTACAGTCGCCTTTTGCTAAACATATTTCTACAGGGTGTTTCCGAGGTGGTGTTACAAACTTTCTGGGATGATGGCGAAGGGCACATGTATCAATTTGAGATAAGGAACCCTGGTCCGGAAATGATTGAGTCGAAAGTTATAAGCAAAAATAGTTGTGTGGAAATGGAATTGTAATTTGGCACCACGTGCCCTCCTTCCCGTAACCTTTGGAACAGTCGTGGAAAGATGGTATGGGCCGGATGTCTCCTACGTGGGTAGTTGACCCGATACAATCTGTGAGCTTGTCTATTGTTCCCATTGGCTCATCCGTATTCGAAAATCAGGTCTGCTTATTCCGTTCTCGTGTACTCCACCATTTCACTAGGACTGATCGACTGGACACTGCAACTTGTACACATACACTGCTGTCTACAGACGTGCATATCAGGACCGACCATGTCCGTTACACATTACGCTATCTGCATTGCTTTAGTGTAGTTTCCTGTCCCCACCCCTCAGACAGCGCACTGAATGGAATACTGTAGACAACGTAAACAACGTCAGATTAATACAGTATGTGTAAGATGTACAGATAAATACACATAAATAAGGTGTACAGAGGAATAAAATTATTTCATTTCCACACAACTATTTTTGCTTGTAACTTTCGACTCGGTCATTTCCGGACCAGGGTTCCTTATCTCAAATTGATGCATGTGCCCTTCGCCATCATCCCTGCATTGAACATATGGGGCTATTCCATCAAATGACCAGTTGCCATAGAAACGCCTACGTACTACATAGCTTCTACAATGTACAAACAAGGCCCATAAAACCAACGCTTTTTTCTTAACATCAAAAGTACGATAATTTGGAACCAATTGTGCATCCAGTCAAGCCTCAGGGTTAGCAACGCTGGCTTAGACATCAAGAAAAGATGAACTGTTCAAATGCCTGACTACTGGAGAGTAAGTAACAGGCTATCCGATGTAATATGTGCTGCACATTAAAAAACTTACAATTCAAATTTGACACACCAGTCGCCTAGCAACAAGACACATGTCACTCTATTTCATTTGTGACTGTACTTTCTCATGACAGCAACGTCACGCAAAGTTCCTATTCCGATTCATGAAATAACAGCCTTCAAAAAGGTAATAGCATCTATTGAAAACATGTGAACTCCTTCTTCATGTTCTAAAAAGACGACAGAAAAACAGACTGGAATGTCTGAAGGTTCGCATGTATCATTACACGTTGGAGCTCACGTCACCTTGAACAGAATAAACTGAAATGCCGTCAAAGATCTGCTTCACTTGCAAGTCGAGTTCCAACTGGTCTTGTATTTGAAATGTCAGCGACAGCAACCGTTTTGACAAGGGAGACCAACTCTCCCGTATTTGAGCTAATTTTTTTGGATCCTTTCGGCTCCCGTACTGACATCCTAATCCTCATGTATCAATTTATCATTTATCAATTATGATTGATAATTTTTTAATGTAGCTATAGAGGATTTCACGTTAAGAAAAAAGCATCGAGAATATGGAGCTATTCCATCAAATGACCAGTTGCCATAGTAACGCCTACCTACCACATAGCTTGTACAATCTATTAAGCAAGGCCCATAAAACCAATGTATTTTTCTTAACGTGAAATCTTCTATAACCTAATAAAAATAAAGGCTGGTTCACAATAAACCGGGAACGAGAACCAGAATGAAAACGAGAAGCAGAGGATGTGAATATGAACATTTTTGATTCACAATAAATCGAGAACGTACACGACTATGCATATCGATATGCATGTCAATAACGATATGTAAAGTCGATATTACGCATTCTGATGTCATTTGTGTATAATTGACCAATGCCGTTCTCTCATGAGTACAAGACAGCGAACATAAACACAGGTTAACCAACTTCGAAATTTCAACTGAAACATTTCATTAGGTACGGTCACAGTCTAGTATATACAGTCGCGAAGCTCAATACGTAGTAAATATGCAAACATTAGATAGTTGCTCACCATTAGGATCGCTAATATCGGCTCATTACTACAGTGACTGTACTCATTACAGGCAATGCAAAATAGAACCGTCACAGTCTATTGTTTCTAGCACCCCCAAAACTCAAGCTTCGTGACTGTATATAGTAGACTGTGGTACGGTACTATAAATATGCCCATGCATCTTTATCGTCACAACCTATTTTAAGTCTACCATAACGTAAAATAATTAGAGAAGAAACATTTGTAATAGAACAAAAATGAACACAACAGTAGTTATTGAACTGAAGCATGAATATGTAGTGTGTAATACAACCAATACAGTAATAAAATATGATTCGCTTACGATCGGTGTTCAAAGATGCAGCTATTGAAAGCCACGTATTCTCCTTCATTTTCTCATCTTTATACGAGGCGCGCCGCTTATCGTAAACGTGAGGATTTTCCTCAACACTCAATATTAGGATCTCATCAAATAAAACTTGCTCCATGATGCACAGCACAGAACAAAATAATGCATAGGTTATGTCACGGTCTTCTTGCTACAAAATATACGACGACAAAATAGCTTTTAGATGGCAATAGAATGAATCTAGTGGGCTGTGATCGGAAACGTCAAAGCCAAAGTTGAAACTTGGCCAACTCTCCGTTCCCGATTCCGGGCTCCGGCAAGCTTTTCGTTAATTGTAAATGCTCACATTTAATTGTACACATTTTAACAATTTTACCGTTTTCGTTTTCGTTCCGATTCTCGTTTCCGGTTTATTGTGAACCAGCCTTAACCGCTAAATAGAGTGGAAGTGAAATAACCCAGTAGATTTTTAGAGCGAGTAGCTTATGTTGAATGTAACAAAAAAACTGTAATACCATATTGGTGGAAAGTTCATAGTTTTCTGAGAATAAAATGTTTTTTCTCAAATGTTTAACACTCTCTTATTCGGTAACTATTTCGAATTGGATCGTGAGTTTTGTCCATATCGATAGAAAATCCAATAAAGAATAATTTATCCCTATGTCGTATTTCAACAACGTGGACGTTTTCGTGTAAATTTAATTTAAAAACCACTAATTACAAAGCACTGAACGATGCAATCCACATCGCAACGTTGTAGCTACAGAAGTGAACGCGAGATAGTACACGTACAATGATTTCGTTGACCTCTTACATCTGTATTGCGATACGAAAGGAGACTTTTAACGGCGAGGTTGCCAGACAGCTGGAACTTCCAACTTAATTCTATAATTAACCGTGCACTTAATCACAAGACATAATATAGGTTTTCTATTCATTTAAGCGTACCCTATCGTGCCTTTCAATGTGTCTATCACGCAGGCGGTCCGGGCTCGACTCCCGGTATACTAAAAATCACAAAAAAATTTGAGTCTGGAGTGTGATTATTTAAAATAAATATCCATTAATTATTTTACTATATATTTTATGTTCATCAGTCACACTCGGATAAACTGAACCATAGATGCTGAATGTGAACATCAGATCAACAGTTCATTAGAAATCGCTTTACACAGACAAGTTCACTACTTTTTCGACATCAGAGATACTGGAAACTTTATAAATTTATTTCAAAGTTTTTCAATCATATTATTTATATTTTTTTGATATGATAAATCATATGATTGAAAAACTTTAAAATAAATTTATAATCTTGAACTGATTTATCTGAAAAATCAAAAATGAATTATAAGTTACTGGAAAAATTGTATCCCCCCCCCTCTCTCCTTCTCACATTCAACTAAATGTTATAATATTGTTTCCATGTGTTTTCTCTGAACTGATTTGTCTAAGTCCGAGATTTATTTTTTCTACGAAAATTATCGCTTTACTAGCGCGGACTTATGTGAAGCTGTTTTAGTGTTTTTTAGTGTCGTTTGAAAAATTTAAGAGCTTCGTGATACGCCTACTGTTTTTCAAACATACATTTTGCAATATATGAACTCTGGATCATTTGTTATACTGTATATTGTATTTATATAGAATGAACCGTAAGCAATAGGCCTATCAATAATTTCGAGGGTTATTCTATGACACATTACAAACAAAAGAGTTTAATACAATTTTGCTCGGGTTTGCTTCCTTTTCGAGATAAAAATTATATGAAACATTTCATAGCGTGTTTTGGGAAAGCCACTGATTTAGTTCCCAATATGCTCAGTCAATTTAAGAGAGGAACGTATTATGATAATAAAAGATTGAAAGAATTTTAGTTTTGTCGTTTAAATGTGCAGAAATTTGATCTAAACAAATGTCACATCGTAAAATTCCTTTGTGCGAGATCGTGCGTATTTGCTTGGTTTCCGCACAAAACCAATCCGCAGAAAGTCTAAAATTCCACATTCAGTATTCCCAACCTAACACACATAACAATTTCCCTCTTCTTACCGCTTAAGTGACATATTGATTTTACTGCTTTAGGCTTTTAACATATTATTTTTAGAGACGTTCAATATAGTAATAATTATAAATTGGAAACTTACCGCCGCAATTTCACCTAAATTGCACTGTTAATTATTGTTTTTAAATGTTTGCAAAAATTAAGTAAACTCTACAACTCCACTGAAGTTACTGCATTCGTGATGCAAGTAACATTAAGGAAGCCGTGAAAAAATCAACAAGATTCCAGACTCATTAAGACAGACGTATATCACGGCCTGCTGGAGTATAGTAAACACAGAACACATTTTAAAGCAACAATGTTGAAGATAGATATTTTTGTTTTGCAAATTTGCCGTCATTGAACAGAAACCAAGATGGAGATTTCATTGCAACTAATTAGAAATTCCTCTTTCAGATATGTAATAAACGATCTTCGCACAAAATAATGTACGATACACGAGCGGTATGTTTGTTTTCATGTTCTCGGAAATTAAAAAAGCTCAACTACGTTTCGCTTTTTCAATCTTTTCCTCGAACATGAAAACGTCAACATACCGCTCTTGTAACGTATATTACTATTGCAGAGTGAAAAGTTACATTTGTTCGGATCAAATTTCTGCACATTTAAAGGACAAAACTGAAATTCTTTCAATCATTTACTATCACAATACGCTCCTCTCTTAAATTGACTGAGCATATTGAGAATTAAATCAATGGCTTTCCCAAAACACGGTATGAAATGTTTCATATAAATTTTTATCTCGAAAAGGAAGCAAAAACGAGCAAAACTGTATTAAACTTTTTTGTTTGAAATATCTCAAAGAATAACTCCTTGAAATTAGAGGAGAGTCGGGTAGTATCGGACAGTGAGTTTCTTTCATCTCCCACATGATGATAGTGCCTGATTGACATGGTTACGTTTCTGTGATGTCGCATAGAGAAACGTAACCATGTCATTCAGGTACTACCATATGGTGGTAGATGAAAGAAACGCACTGTCCGATATTACCCGATGTCCGATACTACCCGACTCTCCCCTAATTACATTAATTACGGTTCACCCTGTATACTTTACATTTGATTGTGCATAAGAAACGTCATGAAAGCAAGAAAAAATTACTTAATGAAAATTCACATTTCATAATTATCACAGCAATGTTATGAATGACTGATAGAACATATTGTCCACCTGATAGATGATATTTACTTTTGGCGCAATGACTAAATAATCAATATCGTTATCGGAACAAAGTCGTGCTGATATGGAGAAGGTATCGGGTGTACGTGAAGTATCACTTTTCAAACGGAAGTAGCGATATCAGTATTGCAATATGCCTAACAGCACCAATGTTCAACTATTTTTTTACTTTCGAGTGCGATTGCTGACAGGAAGTGGAGATTATCTTCCACTCACAGGGGAAAAGATATGTATTCACTGTGTTAGCCTATATTTGTGGTAAAGGCCTACTGTTTTCAGCGGTGGTCCTGCACCATGCTGATCACATGTCTAGCGAGTCCCGCTAGTTGTGTTTATCTCAACGTTGAATCACATAAGGAGAACGGAACGGTTCAAAGAGTCCACAGTTAAGAATAATGTTTTAACATATTTAAATTCTCTCTATTTGTCTAAATTAAAGCTAACATTAAACGAGAGACATAAGTCAAAACGCCTTAAATGCAATTATATATTTGTTTTCATGCGTTTAATCTCGTTTTATCTTCTGGCAGTTTTCTAACTTGCATATATATGAAAACAACATAAAAGCACAAATCAAAACGTTTAAAATGTGACTATTTCGACTGCTTTCTAGCTTGACTTATTTATGGGGAGTTACAAATTAAAAAGGCTCGAAATGTAAGTACAGGGACATCATTTTATTTTTACTAACATTTTTAATATTAACCTGGTTATACCTTTAGAGACCCGGAAAAACCGTTCGCTACCCCCTTCCACAACTGGAGTTCGATGATACTGGCGTACACACAAACAAATCACTTTACTAAGTACAGGAGAGAAGAAAAGTAGTTCATCAATTTACGTAAACTAGGAAATATCGCGATTTTGAATTCGATAATTTTCATTAGGTTTTTATTTAATCAAAATGCAGTACAGTATTAAGTGTTTTATCACGAACTGAGCTATCCATGCGAACGTATTCATTATGCAGTGCATATTGTACTGTCTACAGCACATTAGCGTACAATACAGAGAATGAAGTTCAATTGAAAAATAATCATAATATGAATATTTAAACACATTTTTGAAAATGGTAGCCGTTCATTTCGATAGCCTACAGGCTTCAGTTCTTTTGTGCATATTATCGCATATAGACTATTGCATCTAATTCCAATTGCCAGTTTGTCCTTCGTACTAGTAACTCATGTTGAAATAATTCTGTACCTACTCTATAAAAGAGTACCTTATGTACTGTAAATTCAATCTTCACTTCTGCCCGACCCGCACAGATAAAATTACTAAGACATGCTATCTACTGTCCGTCCAAGTGGTTATGCCGCAGGATCGTAGAAAGGAGGGAAATCACGTGACAGTTAATTACTTAACGAGGCCCTTTTATTTAAGTTTTTTTAAACAGTTGTATAATATTACGTAAACGTCCAATTCCTAACAGAAATTAATGTTTTCAGAAAAGAGCTAAGACAGGCCTGGTTTTACAGAGGGCCGTGCAGAAGCAGGTGGGGGAAATTGGGATGCGACGTAGGCAAACGGACAGTACCTTTGCGAAAATATGATTCAATATTAAAAGTTCTTTCGTCACTGGAAAACGCGAACATATTTCTGGAACGTACTATACTCAGTAACTCAGTGCTGTTTACTATAAGCGGCCTTGATTCTGCCTGGAGAACAGTTGAAATTCCATTAGTAGAAGGGGTGGGAGTGAAGTACATTCAAAAACTCAGGTACAATAAAAATTGAAGTAAAAATAAAATGATGTCCCTGTACATATTCATTAATGCGTTTCATGTCTGTTTTCTTACTAAAAATTTCACCACAATAACAATGACAACGTTCCTCGTTTGTCTGTAATTCTGTAATTACGTCAATGAACAAGTGTGGACGACATATTTTACAATCCCAGTTCTCCTGTGCCATACACATGATGCATGTAAATACCTAACTGTACACAGTGTCAATGCATTGTACAATGCGGGTGCCAGAATCTGTGATATTGCATAAGCCATTTTTTCTAACTCGCATTCCCATTATTTTCTCTTGTTGGGGGCAATGATAAAGAAGCTGATGTATTTGCATTACATATTGAGAGGGGGGCATTACCGCATACTGCTACCAGTACCACAAATTGACTTTTCAAAGATATACATATATTCATATTCTTTATTTGCATGAAGGTACAAGAATACAAGAGGCCTCGTCAATGTAATAATATAAAAAACAGTGTGTCAGTATTTAAAATATTGAAAGAGTAAAACATAATAAAATTTATCTAAAATACTACATCATTTCCAAAAAATTCATTCATATTATAAAAGGGATTATTTTGTAGCCATCTCTTAATCTGAAATTTAAATTGTGTTTCATTAAGTGCCTTTATATTTGTTGGTATCTTGTTATATACTTTTATTGCAGTAATTACATAGCTTGATTGTGTTTTTGCAACCTGACATGTGGTACATTTAATTGATCATTATTTCTGGTTTCATTGCGATGCAGATTTACTATACTTGTACAATTAGTAATATTCTTGTTTACATACATTAAAAGTTCAAAAATATATAGATTGTAGATTGTCATAATCTTTTCATTTTTGAAAAGAGATCTACATGATAGTCTGGGTGGTGACATTGTTATAATATGAACTGCCTTTTTCTGCAGTAACAGAATGTTTGGAAGGTCAGAACTATTTCCATATAAAAGTAATCCATATCTAATAACACTTTCAAATAGTGCATAGTAGACTTGTTTTAAATAATGTTTAGGAATCTTGTACATGATACTTCTCAAGAGATAAATTATTCTAGAAATTCTTTTACATACGTAACTGACATGGCTGTTCCACCTTAGTTTAGTATCCAAATACATACCCAGCATCTTTACAGATTCATTTATCACATTATTGTGACAGCGACGTGAGATTCGAACTCACGACCAGCGTCCCGCAAGAAAGCAGATCGCGCGGAGCACGGAGGGACGGCGCGCGGCGGAGAGTAGAGGGGAAAGGGGCCACGCGACGAGGGGAGAGTGCACGCGCAACTGCTGCATGCGGAGTAAGGGGGAATGGACCTTCCCGACTATTCCAGAAGTGCGTCGAAGTGGAGATATCCAGATAATTCTCTACACACCTGTAGAAATTTCTCGCAACTATGATTTTGCTATAAAAGAAGAAACGCCAGCGAACTAGAGCAGAGTTTTCAGTTATTCAGTCAGTGAGTAAGCCAGAGCAAGCAAGCCAGACTTGTGTACCGGAGTTCGACTCGAGTGTGCGTCCGCATCTGCGTCAGCATCCGAAGGCCTGAGTTCGAGTGCAGTGGACCGCAGTTGGAGGGACCTGAGTTCGAATACAGTGAACTGTCTCTGAAGGTCTGTGGTTCGAGATACTGTGAACTCGAGTGACTGAGATAGAAGAACTGTGAACTGAGAACTGATAGTTCTGATTTGTAAATCGTGCTTTGTAAATATTAGTTAAGATTAACAGTTCATTGTTGTTCGTACTAGTCCAAGTAAATTGTCATTGTCATCAGTGGAGTGCTATAACGAATACTGTGTTGAGTGCAAATCCAATTGTTGACGAGAGCGTTTAAGGCGAATTGTAGAAAGGAATTATTGTTGTGACGAATAAATTACATTGTTGTTACTAATAAAATTTACATTATTTTGGGTTTGTTACAAACTTAGAGTTAACACATGAGTTTTTTCATCATTAACAATAAATCCATTAATTGGAAACCACTTTCTTATTTCAGCAAATACAGCTTGCTTCATAAAATCTAAATTAGCAGTATTATTATATGTGATAACAAAAGTTGTATCGTCAGCATACATTATAGTTTTAGCCGACACATTGTATGGCAAGTCATTTATCATAATAAGAAACAAGAATGGACCAAGAATAGAGCCCTGAGGAACACCACACTTAATTGGAGCTACAGCACTTCTTTTTCCATTTACTTCAACAATATGGGAACGTCCAAGCAAATATGAACGGAAAAATGTTTGTTCTATGCCCCTTATGCCATAGTACTTATTTTTACGAGATACAGGAGCCATTAAACAAAAGATTGTAATAGGCTTAGTCAAACATAAAATTAAAAGCAAAAACTTCATAATTAAAATATAAGATCGTCGTTCTACGAAATGAAAGAATAAGTTACAATGTGGAGAAAGTACCGCCCTACAGACAAACGTATTAGATTATACTATATTATTAAGAATCATATTGTGTTTATTTAGAAATAAGTCGTACCAGGATATTTTCCGTTTTAATTGAACGACTTTATTCCACACCTGCTATTGTAATACTTTTAATTCATTTTATTTTAAAGGTGAGAACGTGTTTTGTTAATACTTCATTAAATACTACCATAATGTTGTTCTTTTATTATATTTCAAATTAATTTCGTTCTAACTGTTAATTTATGTCCGTAAACTGGACTATTCGTCTCCCCAGCACAATTTATTGCATTGTTTTGCTGTCTACTTCGGTCAATTTCCGCTCTGGTTATAGCTAACGCTGTATTATTTGGCAGGCAGTTAATATTAATTGTACTGAATTATCTCCGTAATAACCTCACACCATCAACTAATCATTAATGAAGAGAAATGACTGTTTAACAAGTTTTTAATGTATAATACTCTTTGCACACTGCTGCAAGACCAGCGAACGGTTCAGACAAATTTGAAATGTAGATACGGAGAAAAATATTATCAACAGTTTTATTTTTCACTGTAGGATTCCTCGTAACTCGTTAATAAACAATATTTATGTACACTGGATTGCAAAAGAAATCCCGAGTCGAAGTCGCTATCGATTTAAAATATTATCGTATTACTAGGACTTCGCTTAGGAAACAAAAGAAATAGAGGTACATAGATGGCATTGCATATAAACTCTAAAAGAGAAATATGTAGTTAAATGTTTCAATTACATTCAATTTTCAGTTCTGTATCTGTATTTATAATAACATTTTATATTTAGACGAATATTTATAACAAAACTGATAATTTTTTTTTTCTTAATACAACATGAAACATAACTGGTCATATAATATATCGATTGTAACAATGACAGCATCCATGGATAATAAGGAAGGCTGTGGAATACCATATAAACTGCAGTTTCACTATTTTCGTGTAGTATTCTTATTAATGTTGTAAAATGAAAGTATATGAATGATTTAAAATCAATTCATATTAAATAATACCGTGAACATGTTATAAAAATCGTATTCACATGTTTAAAAAAAAACTAATCTCAGGAAAATAGCTTTCCACTTCGTCATGTTTGCTACAGTCCTCGGAAAACGATATAATTTCGTATCGGCATTTCTTTTGCAGCCAGTGTACTCGTTAAAGATGGATTTTATATCAATGGTACTTCTCTCCTTCCTCCGCTCATGGATGCAAAGGAAGTATTTTTCCGATATTACAAGGGATAGAGACGTATTAAATCCTGAAAGAATGTTAAGCATATTCAGCAAAGATAAGATTAATTAAGGATATATTAATTTCGGTGGTCCACCTCTGTGGAGTAACGGTTAACACGTCTGACCGTGTAACTAGCGAGCCCGGGTTCAAATCCTGTTCGGAACAAGTTACCTGGTTTTCCGGGATTTTCTCTCAATACATTAAGAGTAAATGCTGGGTAACTTTCGATGCTGAACCCTGGACTCATCTCGCTAGCATTATCGCCTTCATCTCATTCAGACGCTAGATAGTCTAACTATAGCAGTTGATAAAGTGTCGTAAAATAATCGACTAAAATGTTATTTCGGTTCAGTTTATTATTATTATCATTATTATTAGTATTATTATTATTATTATTATTATTATTATTATTATTATTATTATTATTATTATTATTATTATTATTATTATTATTATTATTATTTAGAAGTTTCAATAATTTCGTACCAAAGACATCGTCTCCCGATGTACATGAATAGATTAAAAAAGACGTCCCATCGTTCACTCTTAAGAACTCCAGAATGTTCTCTGTCTGCCTACAAAATGGGTAAAATTGATTACCAATATCTGTATCTTATTGTACGTCCAGAGAATGTCTTTACCGTTTGTGCTGTTCTTGCTTACTCCAACTGCAAATTGTGAGTCATATAATTATTTTATTAATATCGTAGACTGACTCAGCATCATTACAAAGAGTGCTTGCCTTTTCTTTTTTGGCCAGAATTCCTAAAACACAACATTACGTACTGGTTAACATGTTTTTAATCAGTCATTAGAAACAAGTGATAATACACAACGCGACTGTGTTTGCTTCCATTCACAACAGAACTTTGGACGAGTTGGCTCCTTTATTATTGGAAATAGTGGAAAACCGGTTCATGTCTGTGCTCTCAATTCCGGAGACCCAGATTCACATCCCCGCAAATTCAAGTGGAATTTGAGGTGCATAAAGAATGTTCTGAAGCCGGATTTCTCGAGATGCTTACGTTTTTCATGCTATATAATTATTGTTATCGACCTACAAGGAAATACATGCCCGGCCTTCACAACTAGAACGTATTTTCCAATACACAACAAAGATATCACAGCTGAAAACCTAGTGAGCTCATTATAAATCTTGCAGTGTTACAAATTAGACTGATACCTTTCCCTGGAGGTATTCTAAACCTCTCCTTCCCCCCCCTCTCTCTCTGTCCGTAACATCTTTCTTAGAAAATGGAATATCGCGTACAAAATAATCAAATCTGTTTATACTGTAAATTTAATTGTTTTACAACGTACGATTTAAATTTAAAATGTTTTGTATTAAACTTAAAGATTAGCCCACATTTCTTTAAAACTGAACTACGGTGTGTTACTATAAACTAAGCTGACAAAAAACTAAAAGAAAAACATACAAAAGTATGATTTTCATCTTCTAGGCTAAATAAAAATAATCTTCGTAATACGTATGGTAAGACTTTCCTGTGTTAAATTTCAACATACCTCGTTTACAGGTTTCGACCTATTTATGGGTCATCTTCAGAACTGGTCGTTGTTGGTCTTGCCGCCACTTGTTCTGTTTCCTGTGAGAGTGTGTTCCTGTGATATAGTGTAGAGTCAAAGAGTGTGTGTGTTTTGAAGTTGAGTTGTGTGTTGGGAATTTCGTTGGGGTGTGTTTTCGTGTGTCTGTATATTTCATATTGTTCTAGTGCGTTTAGTTTCTGGCTTTTTGGTTGGATGTGTAGTATTTCCATATCTGTGTTGATGTCTTTGTGGGTGTGGTTAGCATTTGTGATGTGTTCTGCATATGTGGAGGTGTTTTGTAATTTTGTTATGGCTGTGATGTGCTCTTTATAACGTGTTTGAAACGATCTGCCTGTCTGTCCTATGTAGAAGTTGTTGCAGTGTTACATTTGAGTTTGTATACGCCTGTGTGGTTGTATTTGTTTGTGTTGTTTGTGTATTGAGATGTTTTTGTAGAGTGTTATTTGTTCTGTATGCGATGTTGTAATTTAATTTCTTGAATGAGGTTGCAATTTCGTGTGTGTTTTTGTTTTCGTATGTTGGTGTGATGTATTTTTTGTGTTCTTGTGTTTGTGTTGTATTCTTATGTTTTTTGTGATTATGTTTTGTCTTACGTATTATGCTGTTTATTATTTTAGGGTTGTATCCGTTTTCTTGTGCTATGTATTTGATTGTGTTTAGTTCTTCGTTGTAATCTTGTGGTTCATTGATATGTTGAGTAGTCTGTGTACCATATGAAATATACAGACAAACAAAAACACACCCCAACAAAATTCTCAACACACAACTCACCTTCAAAACACACACAGTCTTTGACTCTACACTATACCACAGGAACACACCCTCGCAGGAAACAGAAGAAGTGGCGCCAAGACCAACAACGACCAGTTCTGAAGATGACCCATAAATAGGTCGAAACATGTAAACGAGGTACGTTGAAATTTAACACAGGAAAGTCTTATCATACATATTCCGAAGTGATACAGTGTTAAAAGTTGTGTAATCAAGATGTACAGGGACATCATTTTATTTTTACTAACATTTTTAATATTAACCTGTCCATACCTTTAGAGAACCGGAAACACCGCTTGCTCCCCCCTCCAAGACTGGAGTTCGATGATACTGGCGTAAAACACAAATCACTCTACTAGGTATAGGATGGAAGAAAAGTAGTTCATCCATTTACGTAAACTAGGAAATATCGCGATTTTGAGTTTGATAATTTTCATTAGGTTTTTCTTTAATCAAAGTACAGTACTGTATTAAGAATAAGTGTTTTTACTCACGAAGTGAGTTATCCATGCGAACGTATTCATTATGCAGTGTATATTATACTGTCTACAGCACATTAGCGTACAATATAGAGAAATAAGTTAAATTGAAAAATAATCATAATATGAATATTTAAACACAATTTTGAAAATGGTGGCCGTTCATTTCGATACAGGCTTCAGTTCTTTTGTGCATATTATCGCACTATAGACTATTGCATCTAATTCCAATTGCCAGTTTCGTCCTTCGTACTAGTAACTCATGTTGAAATAATTCTGTACCTACTCTACGTACTGTGAATTCAATCTTCACTTCTGCCCGACCCGAAAATATAAAATTACTCAGACATGCTATCTACTGTCCGTCCAAGTGGTTATGCCGCAGGATTGTAGAAAGGGAGGAAATCACGTGACAGTTAATTACTTAACGAGGCCCTTTTATTTAAGTTAAATTAAACAGCTGTATAATATTACGCAAACGTCCAATTCCTAACAGAAATTAATTTTTTCAGAAAAGAGCTAAGACAGCCCAGCTTTTACAGAGGGGCGAGCAGAAGCAGGTGGGGAAATCGGGATGCGACGTAGGCAAACGGACAGTACCTGTGCGAAAATATGATTCAATATTGAAAGCTCTTTCGCCTCAGTACTGCTTACTATCTGCGGTCTTGGTTCTGTGTGGAGTTGGAACTTCCTTAGTAGAAGGGGTGGGAGTGAAGTACATTAAAAAACTCAGGTACAATAAAAGTTGAAGTAAAAATAAAATGATATCCCTGCATAAAAATAATGATTTTATGTTGATGTTAATAATACATTTTAAGGTAAATTAATAGAAATATCTCTGATATCATTCACTAGCTTTTAGCATTTTATCACGAAATAAATGCAGGCAACAAGGAAAATTCAGTCAGTATAGTTTCCCTCACATACAGAGGAAAGTATAGGCCTAGTACATACAAAATGCATAAGCATATATACTGAGCAACAATAGCACGTAGTGAAGAAAATCTGCATAAGAATTGTTTGCTTTCAATACAGTAAAATGTTTCCTCCGTTTCTATAGGAATTCCGTTTTTTCCCTTTCTTTCTAGTCATTAAAATTTCCCTCCATTTGGTAACATTTGTTCACGAAACTATTCTACATTATTTCAGGTAGTTGATGCAAATATAGCCCTAATGAACCTTCGGATATACCATCTAAGAGTTCTGAGAGAGCTCTGTCGTGTATTGTCTAAGAACACGACCATTGTTCTACATTGCCGTTTTCATTATCGCTTACACCCAAGTTGATCGCGAGGATCTTGGACAGAGAAGAGTTGACAGGTCATTTAGTATAATGAAAACTGCGAGACCTTCTTCGTAACGCCACGTCTCCTTGTCATTTGTAACACAATTTCAGTGTAACAATGATGAGGCAATTTTCTTTTTCGTTAAAACATAACATTTAATAGCAAATTTCTTTTTGTCATTTCATGAAAGTAAAATGTCAATACTTCATTCATATTTAACACAATATTATTTTGTTACTGCTGCCATCTCTTTACACAAACTATCTGAATGACACAAAAGATGGATCTGAACATACATTGTAGCATCGCACGTTGCACCCATATACTGGACTGCAAAAGAAGTTATCGTGTTACGAGGACTTAGCTTAAGAAACATTAGAAACAGAAATAAACAGAAGACATATCGATTGTAACAATGACAGCATCCATGGATAATAGGGAAGGCTGTGGAATACCATATAAACTGCAGTTTCACTATTTTCGTGTGATATTCTTATTAATGTTGTAAAATAAAAGTATGTGAATAATTTAAAATCAATTCATATTAAATAATAACGTGAATATGTTATACCTAAAAGTCGTATTTACACGTTTTTAAAAAACTAATATCAGGAAAATAGTTTTCTACCTCGCCATGTTTGCTGAAGTCCTCGGAAAACGATATAATTTCGTATCGGCATTTCTTTTGCAGCCCGGTGTATTTATTTATTTGTTTATTTATTTATACTCGCAAAGTTAACGCCATAAAGCCTTCTCTTCCACTCTTTAGTGTATTGTGTTAACATAAAAAATATATATATTTTTTCATTTATTTATTTATTGTTGCTTTAACTTATAGCAAAAGTCATATCGCGACACGAATAATTTTAACACTAACATAACATTTAGCAAGTTACAAAAAGAAAAAAAAAAAAAACATTACACAATTTTATCAAACAATCCAGTCAACTTGAAAAATTTTATGACACTATTGCAGTGAGAAGAGACAAAATATTATTAATTACATTATGGATCATAATTGAACAAATTTTAAACAATACAACAACATCAGAACCCGGGGGGGGAAAAAACAAAACAAATACGAGAGCGTAATAAAATATTATATTATATAACTATGAAAGGTGCGGTTTATTTAAATTATACAAAATAGTAACTACTGATGCATATAAATGTTACAATGTCATACATAAACTAGACCTACAATTTTTATTATAGCACATTCATTACAATATGTATGTATTATATAACTGACAATTCAACGGATGCGAAATATAGGAAATGACATCACAAGATAAAAAAAAAAAGAATTAGAAATGACATCACGATATAAAACAAAAACATAAGCAACAGAACTACTTTTCTAACGCTCAGTATAAAGTTCTGCATTTAAGATAGGATTTAAAAAAAATGATGACAAAAGATTTGAATCGGGTAGGCACACATATTAAAAAAAATAAATAAACAGACACATGCCCTACAAATTTTATAATTTTGATTACAATGAATGTGCATGATAGTAATAACACAAAGAGTAACTCGAAAAATTGAATAGTAGATTATATTTATATTTAAATTTGAAATGTGGATAAGGAGAAGGATGGAGCGTGTGAAATGGACAGACAGAATAAAAATGAAGCTGTGTTGGAAAGAGTGGGTAAAGAAAGAATGATGCTGAAACTGACCAGGAAGAGGAAAAGGAATTGGTTGGGTCACTGGCTGAGAAGAAACTACCTACTGAAAGATACACTAAAAGGAATGGTGAACGGGAGAAGAGTTCGGGGCAGAAGAAATATCAGATGATTGACGGTATTAAGATATATGGATCATATGCGGAGATTAAGAAGACAGAAAATAGGACAGATGGAGCGAAAGACATACCATTTGGCAGAACACTATGCATGTATAAGCTTTAAATCTTTATCGTGGTCTAATTCTCTCTTCCATGTCAGATTAATTTTATCTCTTACGATGCATAGACACGTGACGCGACATCGGCACGATGATAGCCTATACTTCATTGTATATTGTATCACACCGACAATAAAAAAAATTTTTTTGATACTTTTAATTTGGCGTATATAACAAATGCATGACTTTCAGTCAATAATATAAACTCATTGGACCTATAATTAAAGTTAAAATAAGGTAGGTGCTCCTGTTATGGCCATGTTCCTGATATGGCCACCCCCCTATTGTGAATTAGTTAACCAAAAAATCCGCTAAATTGTAGCAGCACCCAGTGAAAGGACATCCTGGTATGTCACTTGATCGTTTTCCATCCAGTCAGGTTGAGCAATATGGTGTCAGTTGCCTGTTTTGTGGTTTTCATGTGACCTCTTCTTATTTTTCTCTGGTAAGTCTCCTTTGTTTTATGCATGTTTTTCAAAGACTTGTTTCATGAAAACCATCGTACTCCATTCAGTTTTTAATGTTCTGTTGTAGTTGTAGTGGTGTTGTAGTTGATGGCGTATCTTTTATGAGTTTTTCATAATCAAAATTTTCGTGAAAGCTTACCTGCTCCTGATATGGCCATATCAAATGCACCATGGCCATATCAAGTTCATTTCATTTTTATTTTTTCATCTGACAAATTTACATGCCTTATAGCTGGGATTACGCAAAATTTTTGTATTTTAAGAAAAACAACTTAATTTTTTTGTGGAAAAACCTGTTTTGACTACACTTTTGAATTATAAAAAGATTATTAAGTGCCATTTTTATTCATTTTACACCAAAATTATTTAATTTTAACACAACTGCGCTATCAAACTGAAAACAATCACGATTTGTAGAACATGGAACAAAGGTGGACATATCATGTGCACATGTTCTTGATGTGGCCACTAGGTAGACTTTTGGAATTTGGGACTTTTTGGACAATTAAAGCTATTTTTATGGGGAAAGGAAATTGATTTAAAAAGTCCATTAGACTGAGAACGAGTAAGAAAAAAGTGGTTTATATTTTTTTTTCAAAATGACGGCTAGAAAAATTCTCAAACCTTAGCATGGCCATATCAGGGACACCTACCTTATGTAAAATAAATTATTAAAACCTACGACCTCACACGCAGTAGTCGATGACAATCTTTCAGCTAATCTGTTGACAGAAAACAGCCTGCAGCTGTGCACAGACAAGGAACCTAAAGGCCCATTCACAATGAAAATTAAACATAACCGCAACATAAACACAGAAGTTTGCGCTCAGGCTACCAAATGGGATCATTCACAATGATTCACATAAGCATTGGCATAAACATTACCGTAAGACGTTAACATGAAAGTCTGCAAACTCCAAACTTTCATGCTTATGCTTACGTGATTTGCAAACAGAACACAATCGTGGAGCGCTGAAGTATACGACAGAATATGAGGAAATGGCGTCGTTGTTATGTTTCCATGGTTACCAAGTATGTTTGCTGTTATGTTTATGTTCCCATCGTGAATGATGGTATGACGTCTTGATTTTACCGTAACGTTAAGTTAACGCTTACGTTATGTTTAATTTTCATTGTGAATGAGCCTTAATGGTGGCAGCGTTTTAAAGAGCAGTAACTTTTTTCTTAAAAAAAAACGTTTACCTTCTACGTAAAAAAAATCTGTGTTTCCAAGTCATAACCATTTATTGTAAGACATTAAGACACCTGCCTGAGAATGGTAATGACAATAGACAAAAATATCCATGCTGGAGACGACCCTAAAATGTGAAAGCCGTACCTTGTTTCTGCACATCACGTGCCAGCGTCTGGCCATTTTAACACGGCAGAAGAAACACAATAATGATTATTAACAAAAGCGAATCAACTGCGTTACGATGATGTGAAATGCAGTCACTTTTTTCTAGCAACCACACGTTTGGAATGCAGCACTGACGACAGGATCCTGAGTCCATCCAAAGCCCTCCCCGTCCCACATTCACACAATATACGTTGTGTGGTTTTTTTCTTCAAGATTACATAAAGTATCCTGACAGAACAGTCTTGTGGCGATGGCCCAAGCCATTAAAAAGCTATCAAACCGACAGTCGTGTATTCCAGAAACAGCTAAACTTAGACGATCTTCCAGATGGTGAGTTTCAGCGATGATTCAATTTATAAATCGTCATCGACATCATCATCCTTGTCATAGAAATAAAGTGTTAGATTAAGAAATTGTTTCGACTTCATGTCAACAGTCGCTATCTATACTAATAACAAATCTGTAGCCGAACTTTTTCTGGTAATTTTCGATTTTCCAAAAATAATTGGTCCTAACATATATAATTAACCACCCTGAAACCGAAAATCGCTTTTTTGACATTTTTGTTTGTATGTCTGTCTGTCTGTATGTTTGTTACCTTTTCACGCGATAATGGCTCAACCGATTTCGATGAAAATTGGAATATAAATTAAGTTCGTTGTAACTTAGATTTTAGGCTATATGGCATTCAAAATACTTTATTTAAAAGGGGGGTTATAAGGGGGTCTGAATTAAATAAATCGAAATATCTCGCTTATTATTGATTTTTGTGAAAAATGTTATATAACAAACGTTTCTTTAAAAATAATTTGCGATAAGTTTTATTCCTTGAAAAATGTTGATAGGACTGATATTTAATGAGATAAATGAGTTTTAAAATTAAAATAACTGCCATCTAAGGCCGTATAATGAAATAAAAAACAAATGACTTCGTCTACAAGGGGCCTTGGACAGCAACAATCGAAAGCTATGAAAGATAGCCTAGAGAGTATGTTTCTGTGTTTGTATGAAGTAATATCGGAAGCTAAATTAACCGATTTGTATAATTAATCATTATTTCACCATTGGAAAGTGTAGTTTCACTAGATGGACATAATGCTATAATGTTATTACAGTAACTTCTGATATAATATAATATAATATAATATAATATAATATAATATAATATAAGTAATGTAATATTATATAATATAATTTAAGTTATTTGAAGTGTTCAGAACCATAGTGGGCCAAACGCCGTTTACTGAATACGTAGAAAACAAGGGTTAAAATTAAGTTATTACCATAATTCAATGGAAACCTGTAACAAGTAAAATAAAGTATACACATTAAATCTAAATGATGTCAATGTTCATTAAACTATGGTTGCATGTAATAAAAATTAGAAACATGTTAAAGGAATTGTCATTGCACCAATGAGTGGTCTCTGGAACAAAATGATCGCATTTTAATTATTTGGATGCAATTTAAATTAAGTAACATATTAAACGATTTATCCCTCTATCAAACACAATGTTCCCTGGATCAAATGTCCTATTTTAATTATGTAATTACTTTATATTTATGACTAACGGTTGCAGCGGAGCGCACGGGTACGGCTAGTTTATAATATGTTAAGACATGAAGAGTCCACTGCAAGAATGATGGATGTCACTTTCTTGTCGAAAATGAACCAAGACTGTCAATGCATAGCTTAAGACATATAGAATGTACAAAGAGAGTTATATGGCATTAACACTGATAGTCATTGTCCAGTAATGATCGGAAAATCACAGTTAAGCTTTGAGCGCTAAGCATTTCAAACTTTCAATTGCTTCTCCTGCAAAATGTATTCCAAATGACATCCATCATTCTTGCAGTGGACTCTTCACATCCTAAATTCATGGTAATTATATGTTAAATATTGTGAAATGTTAAATATTGTAAATTCTTAAAGACTATTATACAGTGGTAGAGATAAATTTATATTTTAAAATTTCCTGATATAAAAAAAAAACAACAACAAATAGCCTACATCTGAGATCGTGCATGTCTGGCAAAGTGAACACAAATCTAAAACAAAGAAAACGCGAGTATAAAACAACGCAACTTTAACTCATGCATTCATTCATTCAGTGAATCTCTCTGCCTACCTACGTATCTAGTTAGATACATATTCATGATTTTTTTTTATTCCGCCGTGTTTCACTGCATTTGAGGACCATTTTTGCAAAACTTGCTAACTACAAAATTTGCAAAATTTTGATTTTGATGGATTCGTTAACATAAGGCAGGCCTCTACATGATGTTCAAGGCGTCTTAGTAAAATTGGGTTATTTCTCTTCATTGTAGTGTGTCAAAGTGTGATCGTTTTTTCAAAACTTGCTTTCTGCTATAAGTGAGAGTTATGGCAAAACTTGCTTACTATCCTAGTGTTTCGTCTCTCCTGTAAAATTTAGTTTTTTTCAGTTAGAAAATTTTGCAAAAACGGTCATTTGTATTTGGGTCTAATATCAGGACACATGGCGAGTCTCACGTAAGATGGTGTCAACATTACATCCAGTCTGCATCCAAGACATTATAAACACATTGACAGCAGTTAAGCGCCCATATCATAGGTAGGATTCGAACTGAGTACTCTGATTTTCATGCAGCGTCACAGATATATATTTTATGAATAGGGCTCGGAAACTGAAACATGATCTTTTTTTCTAAGACATCACAGACAATGCAGGCTGCAACACAAACTCGTCTCACTTCAACACGAATTGATCTAGCCTTCTTTCATTCTACGTTTCCCCCCCCCCCCGGCCTTTTATTGTCTACTGGTCGTTTTTAGGATGTTTTAATTTTGGTTGCATTTTTGCCCTTTTCTGCTTTTGAACGGACTTTTCTTTTACGGTGTAGTCATATTCTATATTCGAGAAACTACTGCAAATTGCTTACGCAATTCGATTGCGTCATACAGGAATTTTCAACCTTGACTCCTGATCACGAGTGTTATGTGCTTCTCCCCATTCAACGCAACAGAACAAATACTGCAGCCGCAGTGCCCGCAGTCAGCACATTGTATCTCACAAGTGAAGACATAAAAATGCCGAAAGTTAAACAAAGTTTTTTGCGACAGTAAATAGACACTGAGTTTAGTGACAATGTATGTTTCACAGATGGACGTATACAGTACTATTTTGTTTGTATTTTACTATTAAAATCATGATCTTTTTTATTTTTAAATTTTAATGTCAGATTTTCAGAAATGTAAGGTCATTTTATATGTCATTTTTCTGTGATTTTTATATCATCAACTTCCGAGCCCTACAAATAAGCAAACTATTTCTTTAAATCCTTTTCTAACATTTAGAAAACAAGAAATGCAGCTAAGGAAACATGCAAACGAAATGGTTTTCAATGAGTTACATACACTGATAAATAGTGCAAGCTGATAGCTGCGACGGACATTTGTCATAAACGTATGGACTAATGCATCAGTTGCTGATAAGATTGCCACCTGTACAGTACTATTCAAAAGTAATTAGATGTACCGAATACAAAATCGTGGATGTCTAATAAATTGTGAGCTTTCTTTCCAAAACTCATTATATCTCCAAAACTTGAAATTTTCAACTAAGAGTAAATTCATATAATGTTTGAGGTTAGGTATCCACTGGTGACATTATTTTATGCACAATACTAAATCCCTGTGAATTCTCAATGAAAAGAATGCAATTTTTTCCATGACTAATTAAATCCACAGCATAGCCTACTTTCTTTTCACAAACACTATAGCCAAAGGACCGCAACATAAATTCTCTTAAGAGGAACAAAATCACATGAAAAATAATGTAAGTATAAATTCCTATTTGATTTCGCTTATAGTAATGGCAGCAGAAATTCGCTTTCCTCTAAAAACAGGGTTTTGGAGATATTTATTTATTTATCTATCTATTTATTTATTTAATCTGGCGTAGTTGAGGCCATCAGGCCTTCTCTACCACATCACTAGATAGTGAGTTTTGGAAAGAAAGCTCACAATTGAGGGGCTCAGAGGCAAAGGGCTACAAGTGACATATCTAAAAACATGAGTTAAGTGCATCCAGGGCAAGCTAAAACATTTTAAATTTTAGTGGCAAAGGGATACATTTTTTAATCCACATCACACACTAAAATTGAAATAAAAAATTTCACGAAATTTACGAAATCTTAAGTACTCCACATTTTCTCACAAATAACTTAAGTGCACTCATATCTCTTTGCTTCTGACCCCCTCAATTATGACCACTGGATCCAATGTTCGCGAGTTCAAACCTGATCCGGGAAGTATGGACGGCAAATATGTTTAGCCATTTTTTTTTCAGGAGGGATGCAAATCCGAGGGTGCCGTGTTGTGTAAATGAATTCTCTATTTGGATAATATGACTGCAGACAAAATTTATCAATCGTTTCTCGCTCTTTAATTCCCTGTTCTTTAATATACGTCAAAATATCGTTCACGTTACTTCTATAAATAGTTAGGTAATAACTAAACTAAATAAATTATTCATTGTTAGTAAAATAACATGTACAAAAATACAGTCTTAATTCTTCCCTGAAGGAGTAAAAACAAAGCTTTTCACTTTTCATCCGTCAGGAACCTAACTGCTTCATTTTCCGGCTTACTACCACGTATATTTAAACAAATTATTAAGCTAAAAAAATTCCAGCATAAAATTAATCTTGAAATCTTCTGCCTTACATAAACATGTCAATAATTCTTGTGCAAAATAACATTATTGAAACGTAAGATATGATTATATTTAGTGGAGTGATTTTAATGTCTTTTGTTTTGTCTAATGAACAGAATTTCAAGCGTGTTGCAATATTGTTTGACGTCAGTATCTTAGCTTCCTACTTTCTTTTCGTGTGATAGAACAGTTTTAAGAGTTTGCTTCGGAATCCGTCTCTATGGCAACCTATTAAGATATTTCGTACAATTTCAATATAAAGTTTACATTATGTTATGTAATAAGTAGTAAGTAGTGCCTCTATCTGTACATTATCTACATTATGTATTTTTTTATACAACTTATCAATGTTTCAGCTGCTTCACATCTTAATAAACTTATCTTATCTCGGATTCACTTGTTGTAATAGTGTCATGCATTTCAAGCGCTATGTTCGGTTCAAGTTTGTCGAGCGTGACAAGAACGAAATCTGCTTTGAAGAAGCGGATATGTCCAGCCCGCTCGAATCTGCCCCTTCAAGTTCGCTGGCTTCTCCAACCCTCCCCTCCCAACCCATCATGCTTTCAGATGCGTACGGATTTCAAAACAAATCTTGTGAAGTTTTATTTAGATATAAAGACAGGTAATTTTTATTACAAAATTATCAATAAACATCGACAGAAATGTATGTACATATAGGTAAATAACATTTCATTTTTAAAAATATATGACAAGTTTTCATTATACCAATTACAGACAGAAGTAGCTATTTACATTCTTCACATAATATCAAAATAAATCACAATTGCTCGGTAACAGATGTGTGACTATATGGATTATGAAAGTATGATAACATAAGCACATTATATAACATAGGCCTAAATTATATAAGTCCTTAAAAATAAATGATTACGTTTTCTTACTACACATCATTATAACTTATAATATCTAACCTCTTAATAAATAATAGTACATAATGCAACGAGCCTATAATGGTAGTAATTAAGACGCGAGAAAGTTTATGAAACGAGCGCAAGCGAGTTTCATAATTTTCATACGAGCGTCTTAATTACCATTATAGGCAAGTTTCATACGACTTTTTATGCTCGACCATATTTCTAACTTGAAATTATTCATAAGTATTCATGTTATTCTTATTTGACTGGGGAGCGGAACTGACCTTGTGCAATATCTCGTAAATTGTGAGATGTGCGCAGACGCGAAAATATTGATTTTTTCCTAGAAACAAATGTCATTGACCTTGATATAATCTAGAGAGTAAAATAAAGATTAATCTTGATATAACCTTGAAATTGATTTAGACATTGAAAAACGAGATGACAAATTGAATTTATTTGAATATTATTTACAATTAACGCTAATAATTTACGTACAGAACATAACCTTCTGCGACAGTATTGGATTTCTAGCCTCCGTGTCGTTTCGCTAGTTGTCTTTCGATTGCATATCCGAGAACAATCGATACTTGCGCTTTCAAATTGCTACAATGGTGTTTTCTGATTGGTTGAACACCTGAACTTTAATGAATAGGTGTACTTTAATGAGGTCCATCAAAGGGCTGCTACCAGGTGTATAATTACTACATTTCGGCATGGTCGAGCATAAAATATACTTCATTTTCGTACTACACATAATTCTTTGTAGCTTGCAATATCCAACCTAAGAATAAATAAGATTATTTCATTTTTATATTACACATAATAAATTTACAGTACCCTACATGTTAATAGAAAAAAACATTTCATGTTCATACTATAATTACAACTTGTACTATCCACTCTGTTAATAAATAATATCCAGCATGTTAAATAAATGTTTTCATTTTCATAATTTTATATCTAGGTACATAATTATAACAAACAAACAAACCAGTCAATTATTGATGACTCATCTGGTTATGAATGGTACGATACATCCCAGTATTTTTGTTCATAATGATATTAATGCTACTGGTATTGAATTTTGAAAAAATGTCGGCATAAAGAAGGAAGAACCCTAATAAAATCTTGACAACATGGCCTCTGTCCATCACAAGCTTCAAAGAGGTCTCGCCGAGATGCAAAATCGTGTTTCCGGTGTGAGAAGCCTACGAACCAGCCATTCCGTTAACGACTTTCCAGTTCGCACTTTGAACTCAAAATCGATATTGGTTTCTCGTTCGATTAGCATGTATCCAGTGAAGAAGAGAAGTCAAGACTGAAGCTATGCTAATCTGTCAATAAAACCAGGTTAACAATTCAGAGGCTGACACATAATAGTGGGATAAGAAATTATGGAAGCCTATAAAAAAAAAAAGATAAAAGACTGGAGCCGAAAATCACGTTTTGAGCTGATTTCAGTCCAGTTTAAAGGCATTTTCTTGAAACTTAAGAGTCGTACAAGTTACGTTTAGTGTACACAAATTATTATTATTATTATTATTATTATTATTATTATTATTATTATTATTATTATTATTATTATTATTATTATTTACGGGTTAGTCTCGTACTCTGTTCCCCCTTTGGTCTTCGCATAGTAGGTATATTAGGACTATTTCTTGAATAAAATAAAAATGTAAATAATACAGTATATCCCTAAAATCCTCTCATAAATGTTAATACGTGCATATTTATGAATACTTAACCCATTTAGACATCGTGAAGTTGGAAAAGATGAATACAGATTACTGCAATAAAGCAATTGAATGTTATTCAGTAATGCCAATTGCGAAAAAGCGATATACCACAAGTATAACAATGTTAATTACTTGTACTGCGCTTTTCTCTTGTTATTATAAAAGAAATACATTTCCATTATCTGCTGAAATCATAATTTAATTTAAATATTTTATACAGTAATTTAATTACAGATATCCTGACTAATACATTAATTAAATGAACAATTGTTGAAAACGCAGTTATCAAATCTGAATGAAGGAGTGTCATTTTCTTTAGACAGCCTACAATGGACATGGAATTAGAAGATGAAGATGTAAATGTGGAAGTAGGATTTCGCACTTTATTTACTTCATCGTTACATTAATGGATTCATGCTCATTGATTTGTGGGAAACAGTTGGCGACATTGACTAAACAAAAGAACGAGCATGTGTTAATTTGATTGTGATAAGTGTTGCAAAACTTATCGCGATGCATATCTGTGATTGCTTGGAATTCAACATTTCATTACACGTCATTGGTCGAAAATAGAATGACGTCATATAAACGAAATAGTCCCCATACAATCACACCTTTTAACAATAACACAAACGTTTAGACAAAGATTTGCGTTATTTTGGAAGAAAATACACTTAAAAATTACAGAGGTCTCAAATATAATCATAATATAGGCCGATGTATAAACAATAAAAATGGTCAAATAGACTTAGTTTTCGGATCACATTCTTCAATTGTTTTCACAAGCAGTGGATTTTCATGGCGACACAGGGCACACAGACTTCCAATAGGAGCGAGTGACGTGCATATTTTCCTTGTTATAGTCCCGTCGCTGTAATTTCCGGCAGCCAATCACTTTGCACATCGGCTACATTTCAACGTGTGCGTCTTGTAATTCGCTGATGAAGAAGTCATGCATTTCCTAAGGCTCGATAAATACTTAATATAATCGCCCGCCATTTTGGCTCTTTCGTTGGCGTTCGCAGAAAGCACACGAGGGCGTTATTTGCCGCTCATTTATTTGCTCAATTACAGTGCGTTTGATTTATTATCATAGGAGCTACGACATGATAATGTTTAACGGTTTGGCAAATAGATCCCTCGTCTGGTAACTCGGCAATGAAAGAACAAAAATGGCGAACGATACTACCTACCTAGACTTTATAGAGCCTTCACTTCTTAAGGGAACCAACCAGGTAGTGATTAGAGGTGAAAAATTCGATTTTTTTATTTTGTGTTAATAAAAAAAAAGAGTACAAAACTTCCTCTTTAAAATAATATAAATTTGTGGGGGGTATTTCTTCAGATATGCCCTTTAAATGATCTCTTTAAATTTGGCGGTGCATCTAATTCATACTTCATTCCTTTTTAAATGCAATTTTCCATAAGTTGACATTTTTCAAACAGGTGCATTTTTCTCTGAAACTACTGAATCAATTTACATGAAATTTTTACAGTGTTTTCTGCAGTCTGTGTTCTACACAGTAGACCTACGGGTTTAAGAATGTGACACACATAACACGAGAAAAAAATATATACGCATTGAAAGAAATTGTAAAAATTGTTAAACAAAGTTCAATATTTTTTCTGTTTCACTAGGGGTGAAGTATTAACTAAATTTTGCTTTAGAATTTACAATATACATTACTTGATAATTTAACAAAATACAAAGTATATTAGTCAAGATTGTAGCAAGTAATGTGCACCTGAAGAATGAGGTACACTTAGCAAAGTGGAAAAAGAGGTTATCGGTTAGGGCCTTTATTTTGCACTCGAATACGGAACTATTTAGTTGTCTTTTATACCACTGAATTCAGAATATTGGTTGTATAAGCATGGACATTTTTATTCCACTCTGAGCACTAAAACCCTAGAAATATTGAACTAAACTTTTGTATCGGACTGTTTCAATCGCATAGGCATCACTACCCACTCCCCTTAAGACGTAAGCAAAGAGGAGGAGTCACGCCGGGAATAACAGCGTCGTGGCTATAGGAATCGAATCTGAGCTCGCTAGGTTTACGAATATAAGCTCAGTGTCGCCAATTCAGCGGTTTTCCCGCTAGATCTAGCGTTTTTCAGTGTTAGTTTAGCGGATAAAATTTATTAAATTTGTATTGTTGACGTAGGGATTTAGCCGGTATTTTTAGCACTCACAGCGACAAAATAATCTAATCTTACATTGACAATATTGCAATTTAGCGGTTTCTGCACGGTCTCATAGCGGATTTTTAAGAATAGAGTTGGCGACACTGTAAAGCTGCACCTCTTTATCACAACTGCAAGTAATAAACAGAACGTTTGTTACTTTATGAGCAATTCGTATGGCAATGTTCCATTACAAGCGATGTTAATGTTAACCAGATGATAAATTTTCCAAAATACTGCACCATAATAATTCAGTTGATGGAAATATGTAGTAAATAAAATACAAGTAGCATATGAAGGCTATTTACGAATACGGAAATTAGTTGTCTGTTTTAATGATGCAGTTCATACACATTTTTGCTCTTCTTGTTACTCAAATCACAAGGGAACCACGCACCAATGGAATTTCGAGTAGCATAATAAAAATGCTCATACTCGTACATTGGCCAAAGCTAGCATGTAACATAATACATATTTTAAACATACTGTATTTGTTATCTACAATATTAATTAGAGATTTACACAACAATTATTTTACTGTAACTAGCTTTCGGCATTCACCACGCAACAATGTTTACCTCCAATTCTGTACGCTTATTCGTACTGAGGGAGGATTTGTGGAACTCGCCGATGCTGTTGACGGTTTTTATCAGAGAGATCAGAGCTCATATCCAGGTAGATCCTGTGAAAATTTGTAGTTAATAGGTGAATTGAGAGGAAGTTTCCCAAAACAATTTCATTTCCAATATTGCTCTCCCATAATAGTATCGATAAACATCGAACAAATATACAGGGTGTTTTTTTTTGTTATTTAACGACGCTGTATCAACTACGACGTTATTTAGCGTCGGTGAGATTAGTGATAGCGAGATGAGACCGAGGATTCGCCATAGATTACCTGGCATTTACCTTACGGTTGGGAAAAACCTCGGAAAAAACCTAATCAAGTAATCAGCCCAAACGCAGTGAAAAATAAATTATTCCTGTCAAGGATAGCTGCCTCCCTCAAAAAATAAAATAAATAAAAATAAAATATTGTTGATCTACAATTAATTTAGGTACTGTTACCGCTCGGTACCCCTTTTTCAAGGGCAGCTATCCTTTTTGGATTCTTCTCTGTTATACCTGAATTCTGTTTGGGGGTGAAAATGAGTGGTCATCTCCTTGTGGGGGTCTGTATCACAAAAAAAAAATTGATAGAAAAGCGGAGAAACATTTGTTCTATAAAAAGATACAAGGTGAGCAGATTTTTTTCAGCCTACCCTGTTTCTCTTATCTATACTCTAACTACGACGTAAATACCAGATCACTTATCTGTGGCGCGATAAGTATACCTCTTCATAGAACATCTCGTTATTCATCATCTTTTACAGTATCCACCTCGCGACAATGGAATTCCCTGTCACAAAGTATTAGGGGCTGCAAGACAATAAACACTTTTAAAAACAGCTTAAAAGATAACCTTATTAGCATTTCACTCCAATCATAGTTTATATCACTGTCTACATTGTTATTCCTTTCTTTAGACATCATCCTGATAGTGCTGTATTTTCAAAATTGTCTCATAATAATCTCTTTCTATTATCTAACATTAATTGAAATATATTAACATTCTATGTATTTTAGCTTAATTCTGCTACACAGTTTATTTCAGTGTTTAATTAATAGTTCATAGTATTTTGTTGTTTAATTCGTGAATAACTCTTGTATACATGTAGCTCTTATCTAAATCAAATTGTTGAATTCTTTGTAAGTTCATACATATGTATGTATACTTTTTGCTGGTTGAGTGGAAGAGAAGGCCTTACGGCCTTATCTCTGTCAGCTAAAATAAATCATTATTATTATTATTATTATTATTATTATTATTATTATTATTATTATTATTATTATTATTATTATTTACACCTCAGCTTCGCCACTGAAACGAATGGATTTTAAAACACTCCGACGGTACAATATTCCAAATCAGTAATGTCCGTAATGTAATGAATAGATAATAATTATATTACTTTTACGTGTGCTTATACGAACATATTACATCACAAAAATATTTTACACGCATCTAATATATGTCCCTAGCATATGTTATTGCTCCCACACTCCAAAATTTCGTTGCCGTCACCATTGTTTTATTGCTTGTGGTTGTAAAATATAGCTCTGTGGTCATTTGAATGTCAGTTACGTGCAGCTATTTTTGGACCGTTGGTGACAAATATATGACTGCAGGATAAGGGATTATTTATTTCCTTTCAGAGCATTTTGGTGCTGTGAGGCTATTAAAATTTTAAAACAAAAAAGAACTTGCTATAAACAGAAGCATATTTTAAGTTCACGAACATAAAATGGTGGACTCAGACTAGATTTCAAGGCAACAATATTAGTTCTTCAGTTGTTCTGGCATAGTTTAGCCACGTCTCGCTTTTGGTTTGTTAGCTGAAAACAATTCCCTACTATAATGTCACTAGTCTGAATTCCTTTTACTCGTTTTTGAGATGCCTTGTAGCTTTCAAATGGTCAACTCAACTCGACTAATGTCGTAGTATGAGAACAATAACTTTTAACGCAAGCTCTGTGGCTCCACGGTGGCGAATTAACAAACCCTAGTAGAAGAAAACGCCACTCCTGAGACAGTTTTAACAACAGATATTTCACCAACTTCTCACTCAAGTGCCCCTTCACTAGAAACTTTATCATAAAGCGATCCAGATTTCGGTGTATTTGTGTAATAGAGCGAGATATGTTTGGAACTTGCAGAGATAAGAGAAAGTGAAACAGTCGAGGAGAGATATTTCTGCCCAAAGATTAAAAAATATTTTATGTTTTCCATGAAGAACAATCATTAAACATGAAAATTCACAGTTTTTACTTTCTCATTTACCAAGTACAGAGAAAGTACAGTATTATGATGCTCGACCTTGTTATTGTGCAATATTCACGTGGCCAGATCTTTCAAGAAAGTACTGTATTATATCCATAGGGTTGCCAACCCTCCCCTATTTGCCCCTAATTTTTAACAGTCTCCCGCTCCCGTATTATTCTTCTCTTCGAGCATTTTTCTCCCTTATTTTTTCGTAATGTAAAGTTTTTTTATTCCAAACATTTGATTTTGCCGTGAATTATCTATTTATTCCTGCCTTCTGTCATTTATCATGGCTGCTATTTCTTAAGGGGACACTATGGTAAAATAAAGCTGAAAAAATAATAAAAATTCGCTTTTTTTGTTTTTATGACCGTGTTTATTTATTTATTTATTTACTTACTTAGTTACTCATTTATTTATTTACTTATTTATTTATTTACTTACTTATTTATTTACTCAGTTACTTATTTATTTATTTATTTAGTTATTTATTTATTTACTTAGTTATTTATTTATTTACTTACTTATTTATTTATTTACTTACTTAGTTACTTATTTATTTATTTACTTATTTATTTATGTATTTACTCAGTTATTTATTTATTTATTATTTATTTACTTACTTACTTATTTATTTCTTTATTTCTTTACTTAGTTACTTATTTATTTATTTACTTAGTTACTTAGTTATTTATGTATATACTTATTTATTAATTTATTTATTTACTTACATAGTTACATATTTATTTACTTAGTTACTTATTTATTTATTTACTTCTTTAGTTATTTACTTATTTATTTACTTATTTATTTATTTACTTATTTATTTATTTACTTATTTATTTATTTACTTAGTTATTTATTTATTTATTTACTTAGTTATTTATTTATTTACTTAGTTACTTACTTATTTATTTATTTACTTATTTATTTATTTACTTATTTATTTATTTATTTACTTACTTACTTATTTATTTATTTATTTATTTATTTATTTATTTATTTATTCTATTCTAGTAGAGTTAAACCCATAGGGCCTTCTCTTACCCTCTACCAGGTCACAAAGATCGTACCGTAATGATATTTGAGACGTTTAAATGATCAAACCATATAATAAAATGTGCCCAAACATACAGAGTGTGAGTTGGGAGAAATTTGTTTCTTATGCTGCTTTCTCGACTTTAAAATGTTAAGCAGTTTATTGAATAAAAAAGCTTCTTGCATAACAGTTATTTTCAGATTGGTCCGAAACTTCTCACAGAGGTGAACTGAATGTTCATAAATAGAATTCAATTAGCATTTTTATGAAATACTAATATTAAGTTCCTTCGGGGCAAATTCATATTGCACTCAGATTAAAATACGCTGTAATGGTAAATTCATGAAGTTTAAACATTTATTGTAACTCTCTATTTAGACTGAGCTCAAAAAGTTAATTGTTTTATTCCCATGACTATTTTCAAGCTTTCGAGCAAACATGAACTAAACCATTTTGAAAACTTCGACGCAAGGAGCCTTTTTAGTGACGTCAATATAAAATATATTTAAAACATATAATTTCAAAACTATTAGCCCTAACTGCACCAAATTTTGTACGGTAAATTAAATAATATACTACGTAGGCAAATTGTCGCTGCCTCTATTGCATAAGGAAGTTATATTCTTTAACCAAAAAAGTTCTAAACTTCACGCTTTAAGCAGATATACGAGTATGAAGCCTAACTAATTTTGTACAAATTCACAGAGAAAAATTAGGCTATTTATTTGTATGCGTACACTTTTGCACATAATACTCGTAACTTCAATACAAGGTCCTCAAAAACCTGTACTGCAAAGACAATAAGACAGTGCCTTTCAATGTGGCGACGCGGATTCGATCCCCGTTTGGGTTAAGGTGAAATTTGTAGCCAAAGAAGGTGTTGAGGGTTCCCCCTCCCCCGAGATTCACCTCTTTCCTCTCACCATTATCATCATTCTAACAACACTCCACAATTGCCCTTAACTCTGCCAGGTCTCCAGTCGGGCCTCCAAAAAATAAATAAATAAATAAAAATTACTAGAAAAATGAATATACGTTGTAAGCATTGTGTTTAATAAAGTTAAATTAAAAAGGGAAGAAGGTAATACAAGTATCATCGCATTGTATCTTTAAATTTTTATTCCTCCAAAAACGGCAACCTTCTTAATAAATTCGATAGAAATGAAGTCGTTGAAAATCAAATCAGGGTTATTCGGTGGATGGTCGACGAGTTCCCAATCAACCTATACAATTTTGACATGTGACTATCGTGTGGCGTGACGGTGAGCATTGCTATGGAGACGACAATAAATTTCACTTCCCGATATATCGCGTGCCTCCTCGTTTCTAACATACGAACATTCGCCATATTGTGAACTCTAGTAATGAGGCAGCCCTGCTTCATCATAATGTTGTTCAAACGTTGCTGCACATGCGCAAGAATTCAGACCTAATATCGGGGGAGGAAAGACAGGGATAATTTTCAGTACAAAATCCGCATCTGTAAATAAATTTGGCTCAACTTTAGAGCCTACTAGACCTGGGAAACTTAGTTACTGAATATCTCTATCAAAGGTTCGATATTAAAGAAACGAAGTTCATATTTATTTATTTATTTATGTATTTATTATTTATTCTGGTGTAGTTAAGGCCATCAGGCCTTCTCTTCCGCTACACCAGGGATACAAATACAATAATAGAAATAAACAGAAAGAATATATACTATATACAAAGTAAAGCTACACAAGAAATAAAGAGAGAGAAAGAAAAAAAACACTATAAACAAAGTAAAGCCACACAAAAATATACACAGGTTGCAGTCACACAAACTTTAAACGAGTGATTAAGTACAATAATTAAATGTATCCTAACTAATTAACTAACATAAACAAGAAACTTGCAATTTTAATCTAGATTAAAAAAGAAAAAGAAAAAAAAACACAAATCAATACTTCTAGCAATACCTAAAAAACATTAACCAAGACAAAATTTTCCAATTTAACTTTGAATTGTGATAAAGTCCGGCAGTCCCTGACGTCATTAGGTAACGAATTCCAGAGGCGAGGTATTTTTACAGTATAGGAAGATGAGTATAATGACGTTCTATGATGAGGGCTAGAAAGAAGTGCTTGATGTCGGTTTCGAAGAGCTGTAAGAAATTGAAAGCGCGATAACAGATAATTCGGAGTAGAAGTATGCATGATTCTAAACAGAAGAGACAGTAAATGTATTGTTCTTCGTTCCTTCAGAAGCACCCATGAAAGTAACTGGAGGGAAGGTGTTATTTGGTCAAATTTACGAGTATTGCAGATGAATCGTATGCACACATTATGAACACGTTGTAGTCTTTCAGCTAAGAGTGAACTTACATTAGTTAGCAAGGAATCGCAATAATCAAAATGGGGCATTACAAGCGTCTGAATAAGATTCTTTTTTAGACTAAGTGGTAGAAATTCTTTCATATGAAACAAGGAGTGAAGTTGAGAAAATATTTTTTTGCAAATGTGTGTTACTTGAGTGTTCCAATTTAGATCGCTATCCATAAAAATGCCAAGATTTTTAACTGTTTCACTGTATTTAACAATAATCCCATAGTCATAAGAGAAATAATATGAAAGAAAGTGTGAAGAAAAATAACTTAACGATGATATGATCATGTAAACACGACAGAGAGTGAAAGGTAGCCCAAAAGCTTTTCTCTTCCTCTCTTTTTTGAAGTACAGGTGAGATCAATTTAAAAAACGCGCAAGATGGACTTAAGGCTCATTCACAATGAAAATTAAACATAACGTAAGCGTTAACTTAACGTTACAGTAAAATCAAGAAGTCATACCATCATTCACGATGGGAACATAAACATAACAGCAAACATACTTCGTAACCATGGAAACATAACAACGACGCCATTTTCTCATATTCTGTCGTATACTTTAGCGCTCCACGATTGTGTTCTGTTTGCAAATCACGTAAGCATAAGCATGAAAGTTTGGAGTTTGCAAACTTTCATGTTAACGTCTTACGGTAATGTTTATGTCAATGCTTATGTGAATCATTGTGAATGACCCCATTTGGTAGCCTAGGCGCAAATTTCTGTGTTTATGTTACGGTTATGTTTAATTTTCATTGTGAATGGGCCTTTAAACATGAAACCGAGTAAACAGAGTTTTGGAAGGCGGTACCAACCGCAGTAAACAGATACCACCACCACCACCACCACTACCCTAATTACGCAAGAATTCACACGAAATATCACGGCTGATGGTCGAGATGTACATAATGCCAGAATCATCAAGGCACGCTTGCTTTGCACGCATGAGTTTACTTTCATTACGATGTCGTGTGACAACGTTTCGTGTTGCTCAAGTGCCACTTATTTTAAACGCATATGCAAATTGCAGGGGTGACTGGAAGAATGTGCCTCCAAAATCGACCTGTCTCTTGTGGTCAAATAATACGAGTATTACCGTGACAACGACAGTACAGACTATCCAACAATTTGCACACTAGATCATCTTCACGAGATGATCATATTTCACTGCCAAAACAGAAATGTGCGTAGTGTGTGTAGAAAGCATTTCAAACAAAGTGGGAAATGTTTCAATAGAGTGAGTATAATACATAGACTGGATAAAAAGTAATGGCAACACTGCTGTCACGTGACGATGGTGCGTTCGAGAGTTGCCAGCTGTATGGACATGAACAAGGACTGTTAGATGAGTTAGTGTAGCCAGCGGCGACAGTACTCTGTCAATCTACTCCAATGTGTAGAACGTTGACTTTCATAGGGATAGTGCGAGCGCCCTAAGATCATGTTTACAAAACTAGAGCAACGTTCCTGGATCAAAATTGAAGTGGCACGAGGTCATAGTGCACAAGAATGTTTTCAGGGACTGCGTGAAACATGTGGCGATGCAGCGTTGCCATATCGCACAGTGGCACGATGGGTTAAAGCGTTTCGGGAAGGCCTTGTTGGAAGTGCTGTGAAGGTGATGTTCATTGTGGCGTATGGCATTGATGGGGTAATACTGTACCTCCAAGGCAGACGGCAAATGCGGACTACTACTGCAGGTTCCTGCAGCACCACCTTCGTCCAGCCCTCAGGAGAAAACGACGACACTTGGGGGTACAGAACCCCATCATTCTTCATGATAATGCAAGGAGTCACACCGCTGCTGCTGTCAAGGACCTCTTGCGTCGCTGGCAATGGGAGATTCTGGAACATCCTCCGTACTCACCCGATATGATCCATGCGATTACGATCTTTTCACCAAAGTGAAAGAACCACTGCGAGGGTTCCGGTACAATACCAGAGATGAACTTATCCGTGCTTTAGGGCGGTCAATACGGAACATCAACAAAGATGGACGCGCTGATGGTGTACGACGCCTTCCAAACATTTGGCAAAAGGTAATAAATAAGGGGGGGGGTGACTATATAGAAGGTACGTAAATGTTGTACCCCTGTGAATGAAGCCATGTCAGAAATATCGAACTGTTGCCATTACTTTTTATCCAACCC